>NC_090448.1:1071416273-1071716842 GCF_031143425.1 Pleurodeles waltl
ACAAAATTCCTTTGTGTCCTCTGACATTCTAGGCCAATGAAACAAGGGAACAAGCCTGTCCCAAGTTTTCATTTGTCCCAAATGTCCAGCCAAGGGAATGTCGTGGGCTAGAGTTAGGAGGAACTCTCTGTATTGTAAGGGAATCACCAATCTCCTGGCAGCTCCAGGTTTTGGGTCCCTTGCCTCTGTATACAAGAGGTTGTCCTCCCAGTAAACTCTGTGAGAGTCACTGACATCCCCATTTTGCTGTTTGACAGCTTGCTGTCTTAGACCCTCTAGTGTGGGACAGGTCTGCTGTGCCACACTCAGCTCCTCCCTGGCAGGCCCCCCTCCACCCAAAAGCTCAGCAGTGTCTGCTTCCAGCTCCTCTGGTGAAGGTTCTGCACACAGGGGAAATTCTTCTTCCTCAGAAGTTGAATCCACTGTAGAGGGAGGGATAGTAGGTAGTGTTTTACCTTTACTAACCCTAGCTTTAGGGAGCACTTGGTCCATTGTTCCAGGATCCAAGTCACCCTGTCCTTTTTGCTTTTTGGCCTGAGCCCTTGTCAAAGCAAAAATATGCCCAGGAATACCCAGCATTGCTGCATGAGCCTCCAACTCCACTTCTGCCCAAGTTGATGTCTCTAAATCGTTCCCTAGTAGACAGTCTTCAGGTAAATCTGAGGCAGCCACAACTTTCTTTGGGCCAGTAACCCCCCCAGTTGAGATTCACAACAGCCATGGGGTGGCTAAGAGTGTTGTTATGAGCATCAGTCACTTGGTACTGGTGACCAAGTAGGTGTTGTTCAGGGTGGACCAGTTTCTCTATTACCATGGTAACACTGGCCCCTGTGTCCCTGTAGGCCTGAACCTCAACACCATTTATTAGGGGAGGTTGCTTGTACTTATCCATATTAAGGGGACAAGCAACCAAGGTGGCCAAATCAATGGCACCTTCAGAGACTAACACAGCCTCTCTGGTCTCCCTAACAAGACCAACCCCAACTAAATTACCAAAAGTGAGCCCAGCTACTCCCTTGGATTGGCTATTAGTAGGTTTGCTCCCACCACCACTGCTATTACTAGGGGCACTAGGTGTAGCAGTAGGGGTTGTGGTAGTGGGAGGCTTGGTGCTTTTCTTTGGACAACTGGGATCAGTTGTCCAATGGCCTTTTACTTTACATAAATAGCACCATGGTTTTTTTACTTGATTAGAAGAGGATTTGGACCCACCACCCCCACCAGAGTGTTTTGTGGGCCTGATGAAGACTCATTTTTAGATTTGTCCCCACCCTTGTCTGAAGACTTACCATCCTTCTTCTTGCCATCCTTGTCACCCCCTGTATGAACTTTTCTGTTCACTCTTGTTCTGACCCATTTGTCTGCCTTCTTTCCCAATTCTTGGGGAGAGGTCAGATCTGAGTCCCCTAGATACTGGTGCAACAAATCAGACACACAATTATTAAGAATATGCTCTCTCAGGATTAAGTTATACAGGCTTTCATAGTCAGAAACTTTACTGCCATGTAACCACCCCTCCAAGGCCTTCACTGAATGGTCAACAAAGTCTACCCAGTCTTGTGAAGACTCCTTTTTGGTTTCTCTGAACTTGATCCTGTACTGTTCAGTGGTTAAGCCATAACCATCTAGGAGTGCATTCTTACGAACTGTAAAATTATTGGCATCACTTTCCTTCACAGTAAGGAGCCTATCCCTACCCTTTCCACTGAAAGATAGCCATAGGATAGCAGCCCACTGCCTTTGAGGGACCCCCTGTACAACACAGGCCCTCTCAAGTGCAGCAAACCACTTGTTAATGTCACCCCCCTCCTTATAAGGGGGAACTATCTTATGCAGATTTCTAGAATCATGCTCTTTCACAGGATTACTATCTGTAATACTGCTGCTGCCACCATGGGGTCCTAACCCCAACCTCTGTCTTTCTTTTTCTAAGTTCAAAGATTCCCTGTCTAGAGCTAACTGGTGCTGTTTTAGCCTCAGCCTGGACTCTTCCACTCTCAATCTATTGAGTTCCCTTTCTAACAATCTGTCATCAGGGTGGGTGGGTTGGGCATGCTTAGACACAGAAGAATGGTGTGAATGAACAGAGGGAGACCTGTCCCTAACAGTTGGCACTCTAACAACCTGGCCTGCAGGAGCAAAACTCCTACTGTGATGAGAACTCACATTAGTACCAGCCATGCTAGGTGGCCTGCTAAGGGGCAGGTTGGAAAGAATACCATCTAACATTCTTACTGGGGCTACCCCAGAGTCAGAATGTGAACCATCTGCTAATTTCTCACCTGATGTGCCACCTAAGGACTTATCATTTTCAATGAGCATATTAATCAACAATTCTCTAGAGGGATTCTTCCCTACCCCTAAACCTCTATCAATGCAGAGCCTCCTTGCACCTTTCCAGCTAAGGTGGTCATAAGCAGTGCTGGCCAGATCAAGAGTTTGGCCTGTACCAAACATGATAGAAAAAGGTTTAAGGGACAGAAAAAGAAAGAAAAAGTTTCAGAACTTTTTAAGGAACAGAAAAAAAAACTTTTTAAGAAACGTTTTGAAAGTTTAGAGGTACTTTTCAGCACTTAGCAATAGAGTAAGAGAAGAAAAGCAAAACTTTTTGGTTAGGTGTACATACACTGAACTTGTTTTGTATATTTTTCTCTTATGAAAAGTACAAAATGACAAAGTGGAAAGTAGTTGCAAGTACTTATCCCACCGCTGCACAACCAATGTAAGAGGCTGGCCTGGCTTGTAGTGGGTACCAAGTGGTACTTACAGTCTGTATCAGGTCCAGGTATCCCTTATTAGTGTAGAAGAGGTGTCTAGCAGCTTAGGCTGATAGAAAAGGGTAGCTTAGCAGAGCAGCTTAGGCTGAACTAGGAGACATGCAAAGCTCCCACTATACCACTGGTGTCATATGCACAATATCATAAGAAAACACAATACACCGTTATACTAAAAATAAAGGTACTTTATTTTTATGACAATATGCCAAAAGTATCTCAGTGAGTACCCTCAGTATGAGGATAGCAAATATACACAAGATATATGTACACAATGCCAAAAATATGCAGTAATAGCAATAGAAAACAGTGCAAGCAATGTATAGTCACAATAGGTTGCAATGAGAGTACATAGGTATAGGGGCAACACAAACCATATACTCCAAAAGTGGAATGCGAATAACGTATGGACTCCAAACCTATGTGAGCTTGTAGAGGGTCGCTGGGACTGTAAGAAAACAGTGAGGGTTAGAAAAATAGCCCACCCCAAGACCCTGAAAAGTAGGTGTAAAGTGCACCTAAGTTCCCCAGAGAGCACAGAAGTCGTGATAGGGGAATTCTGCAAGGAAGACCAACACCAGCAATGCAACAACGATGGATTTCCGGACGAGAGTACCTGTGGAACAAGGGGACCAAGTCCAAGAGTCACGATCAAGTCGGGAGTGGGCAGATGCCCAGGAAATGCCAGCTGTGGATGCAAAGAAGCTGCCACCGGATGGTAGAAGCTGTGGATTCTGCAAGAACGAAGAGGACTAGGAACTTCCCCTTTGGAGGATGGATGTCCCACGTCGTGAAGAAGCTTGCAGAGGTGTTCCCACGTAGAAAGACCGCAAGCTGCAAGGGTCACGGTTAGGGTTTTTGGATGCTGCTGTGGCCCAGGAGGGACCAGGATGTCACCAATTGCGTGAGGAGACAGAGGGGGCGCCCAGCAAGACAAGGAGCCCACTCAGAAGCAGGCAGCACCCGCAGAAGTGCCGGAACAGGCACTACGAAGAAGAGTGAACCGGAGCTCACCCGAAGTCACAAAAGAAGGTCCCACGACGCCAAAGGGCGACTCAGGAGGTCGTGCACTGCAGGTTAGAGTGTCGGGGACCCAGGCTTGACTGTGCACAAAGAAAATCCTGGAAGAGTGCACAGGAGCCGGAGCAGCTGCAAATCACGCGCTACCCAGCAATGCAGTGTAGCGTGGTGAGGCAAGGACTTACCTCCACCAAACTTGGACTGAAGAGTCACTGGACTGTGGGAGTCACTTGGACAGAGTTGCTGAGTTCCAGGGACCACGCTTGTCGTGCTGAGAGGGGACCCAGAGGAGATATGATGCAGTCTTTTGTTGCCTGCGGTTGCAGGGGGAAGATTCCGTCAACCCACGGGAGATTTCTTCAGAGCTTCTAGTGCAGAGAGGAGGCAGACTACCCCCACAGCATGCACCACCAGGAAAACAGTCGAGAAGGAGGCAGGATCGGCGATACAAGGTTGCAGTAGTCGTCTTTGCTACTTTGTTGTGGTTTTGCAGGCTTCCAGCGCAGTCAGCTGTCGATTCCTTGGCAGAAGGTGAGGAGAGAGATGCAGAGGAACTCTGATGAGCTCTTGCATTCGTTATCTAAAGAATTCCCCAAAGCAGAGACCCTAAATAGCCAGAAAAGGAGGTTTGGCTACTTAGGAAGGAGGATAGGCTAGCAACACAGTTAAGAGCCTATCAGAAGGAGTCTCTGACATCACCTGCTGGCCCTGGCCACTCAGAGCAGTCCAGTGTGCCAGCAGCACCTCAGTTTCCAAGATGGCAGAGGTCTAGAGCACACTGGAGGAGCTCTGGGCACCTACCTTGGGAGGTGCAGGTCAGGGGAGTGGTCACTCCCCTTTCCTTTGTCCAGTTTCACGCCAGAGCAGGGCTGGGGGATCCCTGAACCGGTGTAGACTGGCTTATGCAGAGATGGGCACCATCTGTGCCCATCAAAGCATTTCCAGAGGCTGGAAGAGGCTACTCCTCCCCAGCCCTGACACCTTTTTCCAAAGGGAGAGGATGTAACACCCTCTCTCTGAGGAAGTCCTTTGTTCTGCCTTCCTGGGCCAGGCCTGGCTGGACCCCAGGAGGGCAGGCACCTGTCTGAGGGGTTGGCAGCAGCAGCAGCTGCAGAGAAACCCCGGGAAAGGTAGTTTGGCAGTACCCGGGTCTGTGCTAGAGACCCGGGGGATCATGGGATTGTCTCTCCAATGCCAGGGTGGCATTGGGGTGACAATTCCATGATCTTAGACATGTTACATGGCCATGTTCGGAGTTACCATTGTGAAGCTATACATAGGTATTGACCTATGTATAGTGCACGTGTGGAATGGTGTCCCCGCACTCACAAAGTCCGGGGAATTTGCCCTGAACAATGTGGGGGCACCTTGGCTAGTGCCAGGGTGCCCACACACTAAGTAACTTAGCACCCAACCTTTACCAGGTAAAGGTTAGACATATAGGTGACTTATAAGTTACTTAAGTGCAGTGGTAAATGGCTGTGAAATAACGTGGACGTTATTTCACTCAGGCTGCAGTGACAGGCCTCTGTAAGTATTGTCAGAGCTCCCTATTGGTGGCAAAAGAAATGCTGCAGCCCATAGGGATCTCCTGGAACCCCAATACCCTGGGTACCTCAGTACCATATACTAGGGAATTATAAGGGTGTTCCAGTATGCCAATGTAAATTGGTGAAATTGGTCACTAGCCTGTTAGTGACAATTTGGAAAGAAATGAGAGAGCATAATCACTGAGGTTCTGGTTAGCAGAGCCTCAGTGAGACAGTTAGTCATCACACAGGTAACACATACAGGGCACACTTATGAGCACTGGGGCCCTGGCTGGCAGGGTCCTAGTGACACATACAACTAAAACAACATATATACAGTGAAATATGGGGGTAACATGCCAGGCAAGATGGTACTTTCCTACACACATCTACAACATATACTCAGCCAGGGCACCTATTTCTCATTTCCAATTATTGACACACATGTAGCATTAACTTCAATGCCTGCAGAGAGGCACCCAATCCCATTTAAGGCCAGCCAAGTGCCAGGATGCAGTCAGTACTCGCCCCCTGGTGGCTGCTGTGCTGCCTTCAAATGCCCATCCAACTGGGGGCAGGCCACTGCCAAATTCCAGTCCATTAAGGGATGTCAGGGTCCAACGGCCACCCCTCCTTCATTGGGAGGACATCCCCAGCTGGGCCTCAGTGGTCTTCCAGTCCCAGTTCCAGTCCCACCGCTTGCGACATTGGGTGCTCTGCCACGCATGGACCCCAGGGTACGCACTTGTTTGTCGATGGCACACCAGATCCCCTTCTTCTGGTGGGCGTTGACCTTCATGGGTGACTCAGACAGAAGGAGCAAGTTATGTAGACTGACACCATACCAACAGCACTGGGCTATAAACAGCAGACCCAACAAATGCCTACACATACCCATCCTCATGGTTCACACGCCTAAACATCATGCCCCTTGCAGGAATGTACTCCCTGACCAGAACACGTACGCCGTTCCCCTTTACACACACTTCTATCACATATGACTATGGCATTGGGCTCACCTGTTCCTCTGGTGCCCCATACAGCTGTCCATATAGGGGTAGGACCGCTTCCACCAGCTTCTCCAGCTCTTCTTGGGTGAAGGCTGGGGCCCTATCACCTGCAGAATGTGGCATGAAGACTCCCAGAGGCAGTTCACAGCAGCTCAGCTCGTGGAGGTCTTGCTTGCAAGAGTGTCAGGAGTCAAGTGAGCAAGGCTGCAGAAAATGGCGGTCATGGCCACCGTGTACGGGACCGTCACTACCAGAAGTTATTGCCATTGGCTGTAGTACCCCAAAGGCAGCAATGTTACCTATTGAGGGGTTGTACGGTGGTTGCGACCGCCATGATGACATACGGCGGCGGAATCAGGTCACTTCCATCTGTCCAGTGCTGCAGGAGAGGTGGCTGCCATTTTATGCTCATATCATGCCTTGATGCATGAAAATAAGTGCGCCATATACATTTCTCACGTGAAGGTGGAGTAGGCCTATGTTGTGACATCATGGTTTGGCTCATACATGTGACATGCATGACATAGTGGCCTTATATTGCTGGTTGTCATATGACATGCATGTCCAGATACATGACGGCTCAAAGCCAGTGTAACCATATAGGTATATAGCATGACTACATACATGCTCAGTGCAGGACAGCTCAGTGTAACACATATGGAATCCAACACATGTGATGTATGTCAGATACTATTGATCAGGGGCAGCAATGTGCAGTACGATTGGAGTCCATGCCGCTTCAGCATGGCCAATATAGTATATGTCAGCAGTGTGCAGCATGTCTACAGTGTGCGATAATGATATGTTCTGCTAACATGTGTGGAGTCCATATCACATTGTACATTCACCCTTCTCTATCCTAGATACCCTGTCATGAGGATATTGAAACATGCACCAATGTACCCTCTGCAAGTGGAATTTGCAGCCCTGGAAGAGAGGCATATCATTCAGACCTATCATCTGAATTGTCAGACCATCATGGATCTATGTACCCAGTTGCAGCCAGATCTATTGCCTGCCATACGTAATCCCTATGCCATCCCTCCCACAGTTCAAGTTCTGCCAGTGATACACTTTCTTGCCACAGGCTCCTTTCAGATTTCAGTGGGTTTAGCAGCAGGAATGTCACAGCCCATGTTCAGTCTTGTGTTGAAGGATGTACTGTGTGTTTTATTGAAACACATGTACATTTACATCAGGTTCCCCCAACTACAGGATTTGGCCTATGTGAAGGCAGACGTCTATGATGTGGGACACATCCCTCTTGTGATAGGGGCCATAGATGGCACCCACATAGCTTTGGTCCCTCCCAGTGCCAATAAACAGGTCTATAGGAACAGGAAAAACTACCAATCCATGAATGTTCAGGTGGTGTGTGTGTCAGACCAATACATCACCTAAGTGACAGCTACATTTCCTGGATCTGTGCATGACTTCTACATTCTAAGGAACAGCAATGTCCCCCACATGATGACACAACTACAAAGAGAGAGGGCTTGGCTCATTGGTAATTATGCATTTGGTTGTGTGTTTCCGATATGGCACCTGTCATCACATTATTCCCTGTGACTGTACCTGTATTGTAACAGGTCCTACCTCTGTGTACAAAGGTGACTCTGGCTATCCTAACCTTCCTTGGCTGTTGTCTCCTGAGAGGTACCCTGCCACTGAAGGGGAACTTTGTTTCAATGAGGGTCCCGGCAGGACGAGGCGTGTCATAGAAAGGACATTTGGCCCCCTGAAGGGCAGATTCAGGTGCCTGCACGTCTCTGGAGTTGCCCCCCTCTACAGTCCCCAAAAGGAATGCCAGATCATAGTTGCCTGCTGCATGCTCCACAATCTGGCCCTGGGAAGTCAGATACCTTTACTAGCTGATGAGGAGGAGGCAGCTGGACCAGTGGCTGGTGACAAAGAAGTGAAAAGTGACGAGGAGGCAGATGAGGAAGGTGCAGCTGACTCCAGGGCAGAGCTCATCAATCAGAACTTCCAGTAACATACAGGTATGCTGAGTTTGTACATTTGCATGTGTACTATTCCAACATAGTTTTCTGTCAATGGTCCTCCTGATTTGGATTATCAGTGGTGGTTTAATGTGTACCTATCCCTATGTGTGTGTTGTTGGAGGTGACTTAATGCATGCAAGGTACTGTCTGAAAATATATAGGCGGTCATTCTGACCCTGGCGGTCAAAGACCGCCAGGGCGGAGGACCGCGGGAGCACCGCCGACAGGCCGGTGGTGCTCCAATGGGGATTCCGACCGCGGCGGTAAAGCCGCGGTCGGACCGGCAACACTGGCGCTCTCCCGCCAGTGTCCCGCCGCCCCATTGAATCCTCCAAGGCGGCGCAGCTTGCTGCGCCGCCGAGGGGATTCCGACCCCCCCTACCGCTATCCAGATCCCGGCGGTCCGACCGCCGGGAACCGGATGGCGGTAGGGGGGGTCGCGGGGCCACTGGCATGGGCACTGCAGGGGCCCCCGTAAGAGGGCCCCTAAATGTATTTCACTGTCTGCTGCGCAGACAGTGAAATACGCGACGGGTGCAACTGCACCCGTCGCACAGCTTCCACTCCCCCGGCTCGATTCCGAGCCGGCTTCATCGTGGAAGCCTCTTTCCCGCTGGGCTGGCGGGCGGCCTGAAGGCGGCCGCCCGCCAGCCCAGCGGGAATGTCAGAATTACCGCCGCGGTCTTTCGACCGCGGAACGGTAACCTGACGGCGGGACTTTGGCGGGCGGCCTCCGCCACCCGCCAAGGTCAGAATGAGGGCCATAATCTCTACCATGTGTACTCTCTGCAGGTTGCAAGATTCTAACACCTTTGGACAGGCCTGCATTGTGCTATGTATCCTGCGTTCTCTTCTCATGTCATATCTGTTGTGCCCTGTTTGGATGGCTATCTAAACTGGACACAACAACTATGAACTGTATATGTGCTTTGTCTGGTACCATGCCTACAATCCTGATGGAAGTCTCATGTTATTCTTGCAGTTTGGATAATTGGATATACTCTGGTGTGTGGCTGTATTAGTGACTCCCTTTCATCTCTCCTGGGACATATGTGTTGTACTGTATCTCCTGCAGAGGTTCCCTCCCTCTGCAGTCCATTACACTCCTGTTGAATTAGGGGGCCATACCCATATAACAGTTTGCAGACCAAACATTTGTATGTGTACAAATAAAGACAAAAAAGCAGTAGCTGTGATCTACAATGTTTAATGGGCATACAGTGGCAAACAGGTGATGAGTGGGGTCATGGTAGATGGAATGCTTAGAGAAGATGGCACAATTGTAGGTAGCACTGGTCCAGTGTTCATGGGCCATTGGAAAATGGAGTAATGTAATTGAACAGTCAACCAGGTGTCTCAGTGGCACTCAAGGGAAAGTAATCAGGAGAGAGAGGCAGTGGGTTTGGGCTTGACATCTGCTCCAGATGGATGTCTGGATGGATGTCAATGTTTGCGGCAGTTCCTCAGCTACAGAGGGAGTGGTGCCTGAGGCCTGTGGTTCCCCTGACAGAGCCTGCATTCACTGGCAGCTGCAGATGTAGAAGGCTCTGATGTGATGTGGCTAATGGAAGGAGCCTGTTGGTGGGTGGAGGAAACATGCAGGGTGGTGTTAATGTCCTTGAGCACCCCTGCAATGGAGGTCATGTTGGCATTGCAGGCCTGCCACTGCTGCATGACCTCCTAGTGATATTCCCTCTTCCCCTCTGGTTTTCCCCAACATGATTATCATCTGGTCCATCTTGTCCTGGGATTGATGATATGCTTCCAGGACCTGGGAGATGGCTTCCTGGTCAGATGACTGCCTTAGTTGCCTCATCCCCTGGCGCACATGTTCCTTCCCATGCCCCCTGCCCCCATGTACCTGTGCCCCTAGCGCATTGTGCCCACTCCCAGTGTCAGCAGGAACTTCATTGTCTTGGGTGTGAGGAGGTGATTCAGGTCCCTGTACTGTGGGGCACACATTTAATTTAACAGTCCTGGGGCACAGGTTTGGGGACAAAGGGGTGGCTGAGATGGTGGTGCCAGAGGGTGGTATGTGTTTGATGTAGACCGGGAGAGGCAGGGAGCGATAGACTGACCAGGGGTCCCAGGTGGGCCAGGTAGGTCATCACTGCCCAGATATCCAATGGAATTGCCTCACTGGGGCATTCATTCTCAGGAGGGCTGTCTGTCTCTGGTATCCTCTCTGTGGTGGCAGTGGCAGGTGTACCTGTGGATGAAGTGAGAGAGGGTTAAATGGTGGAGGTGTGATTGGTTGTCTGTTTGTTCATTGCATACAGCCGCTTGACTTTTTTCCCAGCCATGGCGATGACAGGTGCAGCACTGCTAACACAGTTTGTGGATAGTGGATTGTGACATGTGTACCATGCTCCATAGGGCATGTTTGGCATTGTGTTGTGCCATAGCATCGGTGTCATTGCCATGTAGTGGTCCTCAGTCGAAGCATCCAATTGGTGTAGCTAATGCAATAGTCTTCCATGCAAGAGATGTGTTGTGAAGTGCACATTGCAGGTTTTGATGTAGATGGGCTAGCTCATTGTGGGAGTGGGAGTGATAGTAATTGGTTGTGCTATTCGTGCACTTGGCAGTGAGTATGCGGGCATTGGGGAAGGGATCAGGAGATGTAGGAGAGGGGCATTAGGTGATTACTTGGGAGGTGTAGTGTGAGATGGGGTGTGTTGGGGAGTGTTTGGGTAGAGAGGAATCATGCTGGATAGACCAAATTAGTGCCAGGGGAGTGGTAGTTACTCACCAGGGTCCAGTTCGCCAGGTATTCTAGTCAGGCTCTCAGGATGCAGGATGTCCAAGACCTTCTCATCCCATGTTGTGAGCTCTAGGGGAGGAGGTGGGGCCCACCACTAGTCCTGTAAACGGCGATCTGGTGTAGTGAAGCCATGGAATGCACCTTCCCCCTAAGATTGTTCCACCTCTTCCTGATGTCCTCCCTTGTGCGTGGATGGTTGTTCACTGAGTTGACCCTGTTGACTATTCTCTGCCATAACTCCATTTTCCTGGCTATGGAGGTTTGATGTACCTGTAGTCCTAAGAGTTGTGGCTCTACCCTGATGATTTAATCAACCACGACCCTTAAATCATCATCATTGAAGTGTGGGTGCTTTTGATGTGACATGGTGGTTGTGTTGTGGGTGGGGGTGGGTACTGTGTGTGTAGGGTGCAGTGTAGGATGCTTAGTGAGATGGGGGTATTTGGTTTTGGGTGGTGGTAGATTGTGGTGTTTATGTGTAGTTGTGATGTGTATATACTGTTGTTGGTGCAGTTGGGTGGTGTGTGGTGATTGTGAAGTGTAAATGTGCCTATGGTGTATGAGTGCTGAGTAATGAGATTGTGGCCTCTCCATGTTCTGGTGGTCATTTTTGTTGCAAAGGATTGTGGGTTGTTTGTTGGTGTGTTATATAGTTCAGTGACTAGGTGTGGTGTGTGGATGTATGTCAGGTGTGGAATATTCGAACTGTCCAATGTGGAGTTCTGTTCTGGAGTATTTGAACTGTCCAATGTGAAACGTAAAAAACATAAACGTGAACTTCGCCCATTAGAGTCTCAAGGCGCTGTACACATACTGCTGTGGAACCCCTACTGGCTTTTCCCTGTAAGGTACCCACTCCTGGGTGAAGGCAGGCATTCAAGCGCTGTCAGGGACGTTGTGGAGATTAAGCAAGCTATTGCCCAGAGTGGGACCTGTTAATTAGATTAGGCACCAAGGCAAGAATTATCTGATCCAAGGGAATTGAGCCCAAGATCCTCCAATGAGGAATTGAACCCTGGTCCCAGGCCAGATCTCTGCAGCAGGGTCTGCTGCTCTAACCATTGTGCCACATTTCTCCATGTGGAGTTCAGTTCTGAAAGGAATAAGTGCTGTGTGCAGTGGTTCAGACCACCAATGATTTCCCGCAATGGAAGAACTGCTGTGGTGATTTTGCAGGTCATAATCTGGTGGGTGGAAGGTTGTCGGTGTGGTGGTGTTGGTGGTAGAATCGCCTAATTTCAGCCCTCCTAAGTCTTGGTGGTGCCGGATTTGTGGCTGTTTTTTGGTGGTCTTCATAGTGTGACTCTTAAAACAGTGATCAGATTACCGCCAACATGGTGGTCTTGTGGCTTCCTCCACCGTGGCAGTCTTGGAAGAAGACCGCCAAAGTCGTAATGAGGCCCTGTGAGATTTTTTGCATTGCGATAATATTGTGAGCCTGAGTACCTGCTTCAAAAGGTGCCATCAGTGCAGGTGATTTTTTGCACTCACCTGCATTATGTGGGATAAATTGATCACTGAATTATTGTTCGGAGAGGATCCAGAGGAAACCACTCATTTCACTCAGTCCCTTCCATTCACTTCTAGTACTGTAAACATTTTGATTACACTAGTCACCTATCGGGCCATTCTGCTACAAAAGCTCAGGCTATGTTGTTTAGTCATGCCCTAGTAAAAGCTATGCTATGAAAACAACAACTTTATTGATAACTATGGCCCTCCTTACGATTTTACTGTTCTTTTTGTAAGACCGCAGAAGCCGTGGGTGCCGAAAGACCACCAGTGGTGGCGGTCTTAAGATCACCCTATGAGGACTGATTTCGAAATTCTGCCCGGACTTGGATGGAATTCTGACACCAGTCATGCTGGCGGTTGGTGGTGAACAGGCAGTTCCACCGCCGGCACTGCCATGGCAAATAGAGACTGCACGCCATCTTACGGCGTGGCTGTGTCCTGACGGTGGGGCGCTGCCAGCGGTGGAAACACTGGGACCTGTCCCCTCCCAGATGACCTCCTCGACGGACGCGGTAAGTGGATAATCCGACAGGGGAGGAGGGGTGTTTGTGTGAGTGCGTGGGTGAATTTTGTGAATGCGGGTGGAGGGGTGTTTGTGGGTGTGTGTGTGTCTGCATTTGTGAGCGATCATTTGTGGACAGGGTGAGGGGGTGTGTGAGTGTTTGTGGATGGCGGTTGTGTGAGTGTTTGTGGATGGGGTGGGGAGTGTGTGAGTGTTTGTGGTTGGGGAGTGGGGGTGTGTGAGTGTTTGTGAATGGGGTGTGGGTGTGTAAGTGTTTGTGGATGGTGGGTGAGGGGTGTGTAAGTGTTTGTGGATGGGGAGAGGGTGAGTGTGTGAGTGCGATTGAGCAGATGGAAGGGGTGACTGCGTGTATGTGTGTGCATGTGTATCTAAGTGGACGGGCAGGGTGGTGAGTGTTTGTGTGAGTGGACGGGAAGGTGGGTGCGTGTTTGTGTGAGTGAATTTGGAGAGCGAATGAGTGTGGGTATGCGGTGGAGGGGGAGAGGGGTGTGAATGTATGTATGCGCTGAAGGGGGAGATGGTGTGCATGTATGTATGTATTCATTGGAGGGGGGAGGGAGGAAGGGCTAGTGAATGTGTGTGTGAGTGCGGTGTGTATGAATGTATGTTAGTGTGAATAGGGGTGCTTGACGTGAGTGCATAGGTGAGTGGGGGGGTGTTTGTGTGTGGGAGTACATGGGTGCATGCATGCGGGTCTGTGGACATGGGTTCAAGTGTATCCTGCTGAAAGGAATGGTTATTCATGTCGCCAGGATGCAAGGCCGCCAGCTTTTTCTGGTGGTGCGACTGACAGGAAAATGCTGGCGGTCTCCTGCATTGTAATATCGCTAGCGGTATTATGATGCCTGCCATGCTGGAGGTCCTAACCTCCAGCCCCGCGGACCATGGAAAAGAGGTGGGATGGGCAGAGTATCAGCAGTTTGGCTTCGGCCAAACCGCCAAACCGCCAAACCTGTAATTTGACAGTCTTCAAGCCAACCCGTCGTAATGAGGGCCTATATTCTAAACCTGATAAAGAGTCAAATGGGAGTACTATCCACAAAAAAGTAAAAGTGCTTGCATTGACATCTCAACCTAAAAGTACTTTTATAATTGTTTCTATTCACTACCATTCTCAGTAATACATCTGGAAAACTGTGCCGGGCACCTGTTTCCTGGCGTATTACTAAGAATGTCATGTGGCAGTTCCTGCCAAATCCACTCCTGCTGCTAAGAATTCTACACAGTGTAGACATAGAGGCCCATATTTATACTTTTTTAGTGCCATATTTGCATCATTTTTTTATGCAAAAGCGCCGCAAATATGCAAAGTACAACTGTATTTTGTAAGTTTGTGCAGTTTTTGCATCAAAAGTCAGCACAAATGTGGCGCTAAAATAGTATAAATATGGGCCAGAGAATCTACTTTTTCTGCTTGGTCATTCTAGATTCCCCAACTTTTCTTCTGAGCCCTTATATTGCTGTTATTATATTGGTGGTGCACTGTGACACAGAACCATGGTGTGTGTTCTATGACATTAAATAGTACTGTTGGAATTTGTTCTAACCTAATTAGCCTATTTAACGAGTAGAAAATGCACCAGTGGCTGCAGTTAGACATCATGTAGGTCATGTAGGTTGCAGTGTATATTTACATCATCCACATTAATGACAAAAATATATGGTTGCCAGAAGCACAGCTGTACTCAGGTTGGGGTGCTGTTTAAAAGAAATGCAGTGACACACGAAAAGGAAAATGTAATCTGCAATGTAGAAAAAACTATTTTTAAGTTACTAAAATGGTTTTGTAAGCTCACAGGGCAGGGTGCCTGATGTATTAAAAGGTGGTTTGCTAATACTTTCAAATAGATGCCCCCACAGTGACAGAATGCCCAAGGCTGGTTTCTCTGTGTAGTTTTAGACTGAAATCTTCATGAATGAGCCTGGCTACAATAAGAAAATAATTATTTCTTAACCCCGCTTGAAAGAAATGCTAGCAAAATTAAGTTATTTTTCATCTTTTTTCACAATCTAATTTAATGGTGATTTCAGATTTTGTAAATTTTTGTGAAAAGGTAAAAAAATACTTTATGCTGCCTGAGACAAAACAGGTTTAGAATGCTGAATACACATTTATAACATAAGTTAACAACCCTGTCCTCCTGAAGAGAATGGCTTGGCCTCTGGACCCAGGAAGACAGGGTTAATGTCACTTAAGGGCCACAGGAGCCTGCGCTGGATCTTCAGTGAAAAATGGAAGCGGATAAAATGATTTACAAATAAACATGAAATCCACTTTAGAAGAATGCTTTGTTTGGGTCCAGATGGAGGAAATGTATATGAACCTACATATATCTCGAGTTTGTTTTAATGGCTGATTGCCATGTGTGTTGTTTGTAAATGTGCACAATGCTGATATAGTATATGCTACATGTTTTTATGGCTTTGCAACACACCTGCAAGTTAGGTTAACAATGTGTAATTCCTTTATTAGTGAAAATCAACAAAAAACGTTAAGTTAGCTGGGATTATCCATGTGGGAGGGGTCAGATCCAATTTGAAGAACAAAGATCAGTCTAAGCATTACCTCAATGATGCTGCAAGACCATCCTAGCAATGAAGGAACCATGTTTGCTCAACATCTAGATTTGTCCCACTTGGAGCTTTGATGTAAAAACTGATGACTTCAGTGGGAGCTCATCAATGAAATAGCCATCTTTGAGGGACCCTTATCAGCCTCAGCTTTGGACCTGCTCTACTGGGATTTTGACTTCCACATCAGAGAGTAAACCAAAATATAAAAACATTGACCTGGGTAACCTGCCATCATGATCTGCCTGAAATCATACCTAGGCCCTAGTCATCAGCGAGCTCTTCCTAGTGGAAAGTGCTTTATTTTATTCCATTTGGTAAATAGTAGCTTATTACATTTGTCTTTATTTTTCTAAATTGTTTTAGGAATTCTACTGTGAGACTTTCTTGAATTAGAAAATGTTTTGACAGCTTTAACTTAACACCCATTTTTTGGGGAAATTCCCTACTACCTGTGCAATAACTACCAGGGATTGTGCATAGAACAGGTAAGAACTATGTTGTTGCATACCCAAAGTCTAGTAACCTTATCCTCTTCCCAAAATAATAACCCAATAGCTGACAGTAAAATTCAGCATTGGGGTATGTGGAGTCCCTTTGCAAGCACATGCTATTTTCTCTTAATGGAACACATTCTTTTCACATGGAGCCTGCTCTTCCTCCACAATCCACATAAATCTGTGCATAATCTATTCCCTTCCCCACATTGAAGATGAGTTACTCAAGCCCTTGGCTGGAATAAATCTCTGGCTATTTCTGGGGATAAAATGAATCAGATTGAAAGTTTGGTATATGTGCTAGTGGCATTCCCAAATTTCCAAGCAAATCACCCTTTGAGTGGCATTTACTACTTTAGGAAAATTTTGGACTTATGGTGGAGTAATCCAAAAGTGCATAAGTTTACATCTATCAGGAATCACTTTGTGAATTCCTGCCAGGCATAAAAGGTATTTTTAGTCGTAAACTGACTTTTATGGACAAAACGTCCTTTGTGAATTGGCCCCTGTTTATTTGCAGGAAGCCTTACGGATTGAAGCCGCCATGAGGTGCTCCAAAAAGTATTTTACTTATAAAGTTCTGAAAAGCCCACAGTAATTAAAAACTATTTAAAGTTCAGAATTTAAAAATCTGACTGCCTTGTCTAATCAGGTTGTTTAGTCCCACAAGCACTGTGATATTTTAGCAGTGTGTTTTAACAAAAAAACTGGTTCCATCACTGATGATATTCTTCTTAAAAACATTAGCATCTCAGCCATATGCTCTAGGACTCCATATAATAAATGCCATGTGGTTTATGCTCCAATAGTCTGCATGTTTATAGATTTGACAAATCAACAAACAAATACTGTAGTACAAAATAGCAGGTGAGGGTTCAGGGTCATCTGGAAAATAGTAGGTTTTCCAGATGACTCCACCTCTTAAAGTGTATAATGAAATTATGTATTTATTTATTTTGTGGTTTTATATAGCTCAAAAAGAGGCTGGAGGCATTTGAAGGCTTTATTTACAAGACAACACAAAATATGTGTGATTGATAGTTTAATAATTGTTGATTCCCATTCAGCAGGTTTTAGACCACCATTCCCCACTATATCAAGGTGTTATATCACATGACACATATTTCATGCTCTACATCTTAATGCCTGGGAGAAATTGGACTCTTGCCTGAGGGGTGAAAGCCACAGTCCTTGTCAGTGTAAACCACAAAAAGTCATTAAATAATCTGTGCTTAAACATCTGGTAGCTTGCCACAAAGCAGTCAAGCTTAGCTTAGATGTGATGTATAAAATATTTATGTAGCACTTAAACAGTAGTAAAGTGAAAATAAAATCCAAGAAAACCCCCCATAAATATAGAACAATAGAGTAAATTCTAATCTATAATTTGACACTGAAAAGACACATTTTTAAACTTTAAAGTGTAAAATAGCACTGTAAACATCAAAGCGCCAACTGTGGATATCTAGATCCTGCGACATTGGGGCAAAGTCAAAAGTTATGGCCGACTGAGATGGAGTGCAGATTGATTACACAAAGTGAATTGGGCCTAGTCTCTGCTTAAAATCAGACTTTAAAGAAATGTAAACAAATTTTTAAGGAAAATGTCTGAGAAGGTAAAGTTTAGCAGGTCAAAAAGCATACAGTATCTGAGGCTGAGGCATTGTTGTCAGTGAGCTGCTGGATGAAGTCATGGTGAAGACTTTTACATTTGGACTTAGTCGTGGTGAATGAAGACTTAATTTTGGACATAGTCAATTGTCTTGTAAGATGAAAATCTCCAGCAGGATGAAGTTGCAGGCTGTAGTCATTGAGTGGCAACAAGATCGGATAGCCCTTTTGGGAAGTGGGCTGAACACACTTTGCTGCTGTGTACAAATTAATACAGAAGAAGCTGCTGGGAAGTGAGTCCAAACAGTGATGCACCTTAAGAAGATCAGCGAGCAGGCATGTCCTGGTCTCATCTTGGTTCTCTGAGCACTTTTTGACAGAACAGTTCTTAAGTTCCAAGTTTTTGATTGGAGGTTTCTTGACACCATTAGAACAAATTCCAAGGATCCGGAACTGGAGGGGGGCCCCTTGGAGGGTCAAGGCTCATTCTGGCTGGGTTCAGGTGCAGGTTCAAGATGATTGAAGCCTGATTGAAGCCTTCTCTGTCTCTCAGACTGTGATCAGGGGACCAGCAAATTAGCCCTTGTAGTCAGTCTTGAAGTCTTGGATTCAAACAGGAACGCAGACCTCAAACAGCAGGGCAGTCCTGTGAAATACACCACAAGCCACCAGTCACAGGCAAGCCCTCTGAGAGTCCTTCCACAGGTCCAGAAGTAAACTGAAGAATGAGTCTGAAAGCCTTGTATTTATACCTGGTGCCCACTTTGAAGTGAAAGAAACTTCTGAAGTTTCTCCCTTCAGAAGTTTCTGGAATGTCCTGCCTCTTTGAGATTGCCCCAGTCTGTCTGCTGGTACAAAAGGTTAGTATGACGTTCTTTGTGTATGAGATTTGGCAGTGCCTTTGAAGTGCAAGCAGGGCTGTGCACAGCCCTGTCTCCCATCCTGCCTTGGGTGGCATACCCTGCCAACACTCAGGGCCTGATTTAAGGGGCCCTAGCACCACCGCAGCACCACCGCAGCACCACCATAGTGTCGTTTTTTTTTTATGCTAAAGCGGCCCTAAAGAGGCTTTTTAGACATTCCATATTTACAAAGTGGCGCACTTTGTAAACCCTTGCATCACATTATGCCTACGCCAGGCACAATGTATGCAAGGAGGGGCATTCCCACCTCAGGGGGCGAAAAAATGGTGCAAGGAAATCTAACTGATTTCCTTGTGCCATTTTTTTGGGCACTTTTAACGCCTGTTCAGAGCAGGCATTAAAAGGGAGCATTCCTTTAAATACAACAGGCTCCTATGTACTCTGCAGGAGTAGTGTCCACATTTTTGGCACTTCTCCTGCAGTACTCTGCAGGAGAAGTCAATAATGTCATGAATTCTGATGCTATTGCTACCTACCCTGCGACATGTTGTGGCCTATTTTAAATATGGCACACACATGGTGGCGGTAGGGGGGGCTATGGGCGCAAGGAAAGTTGCTCTGCACTGGGTGCAGCACAACTTTTCTTAAATCAGCCCCTCAGTCTTTCCATTGTGTGGTTGTCTGGGGGGAATACACAACGGCCAGCTGCCACCTACATTTAGTCATGTGACCCAGGAAATAGGCTCCAGCCACCAAATTGTTAGGACAAGAAAATGCAACTTTTTAAATGTGGCATTTTTAGAATTGTGACTTAAAATCAGACTTAACCTTCAAAGAGGATTTAACGTACAATTTCTTAGACACCAAACATCTCCCAAACAAAAGTCATCACTTAACAAATGTAATATGGTAACCCAGTATTATCCCCAGAGAGGTAGGCCTCACAGTAGTGAAAAATGAATTTGTGTGTTTTTCACTACTTGTAAAACTCAAACATTCATGTCCAACCTTTTCAGTACAATGGCCCCTGCCTCATGGGCCTTTAAGGCCTAGCCTAAGGGTGACACATGTATTATAAAGGGAGTTTTTGACTTGGAAAAAGTTTTATTTTGCCAAGTCAAATTTACAGGCACTGGGCACATTTACTGCCACTTTGCTATGAACTTAAAAGCAAATTAAATGTGCAATTGGGTGTAGGCCAATTTTATCATGTATTACGAAGAGGGCACAAGTACTTTAGCACTGGTAAGATGTCCTAAGACCATCAAAAACAAATTCAGAAAAACAGAAGGGGAGAAAGTAAAAGGTTTGGAATGACCTTTAAGAGAAAGCCTCTGTATCACAAGGTAGTTATAGATAAGTGTAGTAGGTGAATATAGAAGTTAATAGGATTTGATAGACAATATGGAGGTACAGCTAATCACAATATACTTACTATGTTCATATGTTGGAAGACAATGTACTTAAGGGAGATCATTTTAGCCACATATCATTGATGTCAATATTGCGTTACTCAAATCGTTCACCAGATCAAGGTGCTGAGAACTTCTTGGTTGGTTCAACTATGCTCAATTGTATATATAGATAGTGTTGGAGCTCTAGTTCTATAATACCTATACAACATCTTCAACACCATTGAACATAACTTTCTCTTGGAGTGCCCCAACCAGCAATGAGGAGAAATTTGTGAGATGGATTGTTTTGATTCATAAAGATAGAGTTTACTCAGTGTCATGGACACATTTGTGTGTGACTTTGTTTAACATCCTATATTCCAGTGCCCATCATGGATTAGATTTTTTTCATCATTGTTAATGTTTTTCTTTATGCTGTAACTGACCTTTGCATATTTAGGCCCGAGAATCCATTCAACAGTTTGCTGCAGGTTCAAAATGCATAAAGTAGGTCCTTAAGTGGCAAAGCTGATTATGACATATTGTTCCATGGTTGAATGTTTTTCATTGGGTACCAGTTCATAAGCACATACTTTTCAGTGTACTCTTTCTATACCACAGAACTTTTCTAAGGGTGACACTCATCATTCATAATAAATTTTCGTGCCCTGCATCTTCTAAATACATCCTTATGTTCAGCTAATGTGCTTTTGCTACAATGCCGTGTGTCCAGCTACCTAGAATGGGAGGCTTTAGATTTTCTGATCAGGCAACAGAGTTGGAAACTGACATACTTTTGAACTTATCCAGTAAGCCTCACCCACGTCTCTAGCCAATCATCGAAAACATTTGTCTGGTCATTTCTCATCAGCCTTATAATTCAGTTTGCCCCAAGGTCTGTTTTAGACACCACCATGCTGTATAAAGTTGATATAAAATACATACCTCAACATAACATAACATTTACACCACAGTTTGGACAGAACAGTTTGAAACGTAATTTTGGTACTTATGCGCCAGTGGAAACTTTGATGCA
Organism: Pleurodeles waltl; assembly: GCF_031143425.1. Lineage (NCBI taxonomy): Eukaryota > Metazoa > Chordata > Amphibia > Caudata > Salamandridae > Pleurodeles > Pleurodeles waltl. Next base: position 1,071,437,384 of record NC_090448.1, read on the forward strand.
AAATTGCACTGGGACCAGTGCAATCTATAAGCAGGAAACCACTACAGTGCTTTTTGGAGGTGTAACACCCACCTTCATGTGCCCCATCTTTCATGCCTTTTTAAGGGCCTCATTATGAGTTTGGCGATCCCACCACAGGGACTGCCAAACTCATGGAGGGGAAGCCACCACCATATTGGTGAAGTTCCCCATGAGCATATCACAATGTTCCCACCGGGCTGACCAGTGGGAACATTGTAATATGTGTTCCCGCCAGACTGGCTTGCGGGAACAGGGTTAGGATATTGATCTTGGCTCCTTTAAGGAAGCTGAGGCCAATATCCTAACACTCCAGCACCCCCAGAATGTGCACTGTCTGTCTGGGCATGGGCACTGCTGGGTTTCCCCTGCAACACCCAGCACTGGCTTTCCACTAACCTTTTCGAGGCTGGTGGAAAGAAGGGTTGTAATCAGTTAAGCGGCGCTGACATCAGCACTGCCCTGGCTGGTTACAAGCCTGTCCACCTTCATGCCGTCGGGAACCATGTTCCAGACGGGGATGACAGTCCCCTTGTGAGTCCACCTGTCAGGGTTTGATTGGGCAAAGTTGCAGTGGTCTGACTGTCAATGAGAGTGTGGCGGTCCTCGTGCTACCACACTCGTAATGAGGCCCTAAGTGTTTTCCACCTTCAATGGGTTTCCACAGGGTTAATTGCTCACAACCATCACTCTGTTTTCCAGAGTTGATATACATCCCTTCAGGAACTAAAAGGATCCTGTTGTGTATAGAGAGTCATATGGGACAGTGTACAAAAGTATTTTGTTGATATTTAACACTATAACAAAGGCAACCCTTTTCCTTGAACCTGATTGCTACTCACTGGAGGCAGAGTTACAAATTCAAAACTCTCACAAACATTGAAAATTAAATGTTGGCATGACATTATATGTAATCCCAATTATTATTTAAATAAAGTACCTTAGATCTCTAAAATTTGTGGAAGGGTGTGATATTGTTTTACCTTGGTCTACTATTTTATGGAGGAGCTTTCACAAGCAGTTTTACTGGATAAGACAAATCTATCATATTGCATCCAGAGGCACCTGCTTATGATAACTCCACAAATTACATTATCATTTATTTTTGGCGTCTACAAATGTGAGACATAATCCTTATTTCTGACAATTTACTTCAATCAATTGTTTGTTAACCATTCTTGTTCAGGGAACTCATTGTGTTACACTAAACATCTAAAAATATACAATTAGGCAACATGTATTCTTTAATAATTAATTTAAAATGCTCATTCATTTCAAGATAAATACATTTTGGTCAAAATGTTATTTCACATGTGACATTGAAACAATCAAAGACAGAATCTGAAACATATTGTGAGCATGACTGATATAACTTATAAAGTAAGGAACCCAGGGGCAGATTTAAGAGCCCGAGGAGTAGCCTTGCACCACCTTAGCGTCACTTGTTTTCTGCTAATGTGGCCCAACAAGGCTAAAATCGCAGTGCCAAAATTACAAAGTTGCGCATTGCATGCATTGCGCCACTTTGTATCCCTTTGCGTTACATTATGCCTGCACCAAGCATAATGTAGGCAATAGTGGCGTCCCCTGTTAAGGGGGGGGGGGGGGGGGGGCTGAAAAAATGGCACAAATAAATCAAAGAGATTTCTTTCCATAATTGTTTTTAGCACTTTTAACGCCTGCTCAGAGCAGACATTAAAAGGAGGCACGCCATTGTATACAATGGGCCTCAATGGACTTTGAAGGATTAGCATCAACATTTATGACACTTTGGGGGTTATTCCAACTTTGGAGGTAGTGGTAATCCGTTCCAAAAGTGACGGTAAAGTGACGGATATACCACCAGCCGTATTACGAGTCCATTATATCCTATGGAACTCGTAATACGGCTGGTGGTAAATCCGTCACATTTGGGACGGATTACCACCTCCTCCAAAGTTGGAATAACCCCCTAATTCTGTTAAGCTTCAAATAGCATCACAGATTTTGACACTAGATCCCCTAATTAACACCATGGTGCACCGTATCTTAGACATGGCGCACACATGGTGGCATTAGGGGGGCACTAAGAGGGTGCAAGAAATGTGGTGCTGCACTGGGTGCAGCACCACTTTTCTTAAATCAGGTCCCCAATGGTTCATTACAGTATCAAAAAAATTATTACACTTTGTATTACAGAAAATTAACTCAATTTAGTCACTGTTGGAAATGGCCTTTTCTGCAGGGTCATCACCCAGACGTTTTGTTTTCCTTCTCTTATTTTTTATTGGATTGAGGACTATGGGCACTTTACTACTGCTAACACGTGGTAAAGTACATGTGTTCTCTGTTTAAAACATAGTAACAATGCTGTGTCCACAATCAACATTTTTTATTTGCTTGTAAGTCCCTAGTTAAGTGCACATATGTGCCCAGAGCCTGTACATTAATTGGTACTAGTGGGTCTGCAGCACTGATTGTGCCAAACACCACAGTAGCCTTTCAAACATGTCTCAGACCTGCCACTGCAGAGCCATGGTGTGTGCAGTTTTAACCTGCAATTTCGACCTGGCGAATACACCCACTTGCCAGGCCCAAACCTTCCTTTTTATTACATATAAGTCTTCCCTAAGGTAGGCCCTGCTTAGCTCTAGGTTAGGGTTCAGTGTATTTAAAATGTTGGACACATACTTTTAGGTTTAACATGTCCTGGTAGTGAAAAACTGCCATCAGTTAACATTGGGGTGACCTTGAAGAATCCTTTAAGTGTAACTTCCGATTGGGAAACAAATAGAAATTTGGAGTTTGATGTCACTGGACTCACAATTTAAAATCACAACTTATGGTGAAGTTGGATTTTTAATTATAAGGCTGAATATGGCACTTTTAGAAAGTTGGCATTTTCTTACTCTAACAATACTGTGCCTCTGCCTGTCTCTGAATACAAGTCTGGGTTGGTGACAGTTCAGCTATGTCCATTCCCACTAGACAGTCACACACGATGGGAGCTTAGTTGTGACTTAATGGGCCTTAATGGGCCATTAACTGGCTTGATGGGGGTGGAGTTTAGCACTGCCTCACTTACATCTGAATAGGGCTGTGCCTCTCCCCACACAAAGGGCTACATAACCTCCATAGAGTGTCTGGATCCAGGGAAGGAAGGAAAGGGAGCTTGTGATCTTCAAAGGCATCTTTGAAGTCACCACCACTTCAAAGCTACATTTGGGTATCAGTAATAGACCCCAAACCGCACCAAATCAGAACTCACTGGACCAAGGCCTCTCTGCCAGGAAGAAGGACTGTTGTGTTGCCAGGAGGCTCTGCAGCTCTGCAACGGCATTGCTGTATTGGCCTACCATTTGCTGTGTGCTGTGCTGTAGCATGAACTGCTACTTTTCTACTTTTTTCTGTGTTGTACTGCTGCCTGCTGCTTCTTGCTTGAAGTGAGAAGGACTGGATCTGTTCTCTATATGCTTGAACCCAAGATTCTCCAAGGGCTTGTTGGCTTGCCCCATGTTTCCCTGAAGTCTCAGGGACATCAAAAACTGCCTGCAATTCTCCTGGTGCTGCTGAACTCTGACATCTGTGAGTCCTACCCTTGCCTGAGGTGTCCCCTTCCAGTCCTGGGCCTCAGAAGTGGGTTCTGCAGCTGATTTCTGCGAAAATCAAAGCATCACCTCATGTGTGTGAGAAAAATCGGTGCACCACTCCTTTTTTTGCAGACACAGAGGATGTTCGATGACAGTGGATTCACAGCCTGCATGGCTCAACGATGACACTCTGTGTGGGTCAATGATGACATATCTAATTCACTTCAGTGGAGCCCACCGATGATGCAGTGACCTGGCCGTGTGATAAATCTCAGCACATCATGCCATCAACATCATTGCTTGGCTCCATCAAAGGTACTGTTTTAGTGGACCCTGGGTGGGTTCTGTAGCTGGTTTACACAGCTAGTCTGCCCTCCATTGTGGCTGGCCTGAACTTTGGATTTGCATTGGTCCCTCACAACCTCAAGTAAGCTTTTGACCAGTAGTGACTTTTAAGCACTTTTAAAATGTTAGGCCTGATTTAGATCTCTGGGGATGGAATACGGAGTCACAAACTTGATGGATATCCCATCTGCAGTACTACAATCTCCATAAGGAATTTTAATACAGCAGATGTGACATCTGTCACATTTGTGATGGAGTAGTCCCCTCTGCCAAGATATAAATCAGGCCCTAAAGCTTTAAAAGTTCATGTCTCCAGTTCAACTCATAGGATTTTTGTTGTTTGATCTTGTTTTACTCAGATAAATATTCTCTATTCTTCTAAACTGGTGTTGAGTCTTTTTGTGATGCTTTCACTATGTTACTGAAAGTTAAGTGTTGCGCAAATACTTCACACATTACAACTTAAGTTAAGTCTGACTGCTCTGTGCCAAGCTACCATAGGGTGAGCACAGGTTAATTTGAGGAGTGTAACTGACTTACCCTGACTAAGATTGTGGTCCATTCTTGGACAGGATGCAATCCTCTGCCAACTAGAGACCCAATTTGTAAGATTCACCATTTTAATTTTCTTTTAATTTGAACCAGGAAAATACACCAGAGCTTAATTTCTTAATGAATGAGTATTAGTGCCCAAAGCTCTGCTCAGAAAGCAGCAGCTGGTGCTGTTAAATGGCAACAGGCAAATACCGAAGCTGCCTAGTCTGAGAGCCACCTCATGTCTCTTTGATCCACTACCAAACACTCCCAGTCCGTAATCTCATGCTTGCAGGTTCCTGCATTCTTGCTGTGTGACACTTTTATGCCTTTCTCTTCATCTGCCTTCCTGATGTTTGTGCTTTTCCCCCACTTGCTTTTCTAAATATCTGATTCGAAAAAATAATTGCCTGTCTCCAAAAATTTGTGTCTGTGGCCCCCACCGGCAACCACAGCACACAATTAGGCACTGACAACACCAAATCAAAAGCAACAAATGTACAAACTCTCACTTGACTCTTCTGTAACAACCAAAGTTATCTAAGAGCCACCTCATCACCTTGCTTGGCAAGGTAATACTTTCTGCTGATGTTTGAGGTGGAGCATTCAGTTTGAAACATGAAAAAGTGGAAGAAGAGATAGTTACTCAAGAGTGTGTCCACACTGATGTTTTTTTCAATACTCTTTATGATGCTTTACACTTCTCTGCAGGAAATGACCTACTTCTGGTGACACACCCAAGTATACAAAAATAGATTGGCATGGTACCTCAATTGATTTCCAGTGGCTAAGATTAATTCAAGCACCATATCCATCACCTTGTTATTTTTTTCATTTGAGGCCCTAAGTGTGGCAATGACTTGAGATGCGGCCGGAGTAATTGCTAGTGACTGAGATTAACTCAAGCATTCCATCCATCATCTTTTTATTTTTACTTCTCCTGGTATTAGCACCAGAATAGGTATGGTTAGGTCAGAGTTTCCATTTGAAAGACACTGGCTTTGGATTCTGAATAACTTGGCTCCGTTTAAGGAAGAAATACACAACTACTCTTAACAAAAAAATTACATCCACTTTCAATTCTTCCTGGCAATTTGTGTGCATTCCAACAAACAAGGTCCTAAACTCGTGAGATGGGATCCAAAAGGTGGCATTCACCAGTTTAACTCTCAAGGGATTCTTGGCTCCAGAAAATAAAGTTGAACAAAAGTACACCAAGCTTGGCATGTATAGGAAATTAGTATTTTAAGTGTAAAGGTCTAGGTATCAATAGGTTAAACTTTAGAGATATTTTCACATTTGACGTGTGGTTCCTCCGCAGATTCACCTGCAGGAAATGTAGACATTACATGTCAAAACAATGAGCAGATATTGCCTCTCCCTATTCCGTACTGTACAGTTTAAACTTTATGCATTAATTTGTAGACATTTTGAAATATATGAATGGGTTTTAGACATCACCCATACAAAGAAACAGGCAACGTTCTCTGCCCTGAGCCAGTGCAGCTGTCATGATTCTGCCCCAGAATTACAGGGATGTCGAAGAACACACACCATTCCCTCTGTACGCCCGTTGTGTATACATTATTTGATTATAGATAATCATATGCGTGAATAAGCCTATTACAGGTCCCCCGACAGGAAAGTATTTGCCCTTTCCCAGTGTGTTAGATCAAAAAAACTGGTTACTCGACCTTGAGAATTTCTACTCTTGGGAAAAATAATGAGAGTATTGCTTGTGCTGATATATGTTTTGTGTAGGTGAAAAAAACAGATACGTTTTATGGACTGGTTTCTTAGTAGTAGTAACGCATTGTGAAACACACCGGTAACAATTCCCCCCCCCCCCCAAAAATACAACCAGAGTAAACTGAGTATTTAAATGTGGTGTAATTTGCGACAGACAGCAATAGTTGAAACCCAAGATTTTGCTCAAGCAGTTGTGAGCCAGGTTAAATATTAGCGGCAGGTTAGTAAGAATTAGGTTGTACTAAATTAAAGGCATGGCCTTTGTGCCACAAAGCAAGGTCTGCAAACATGAAAAAACACAGAAGATAGTATAATTTGACAATGACAGCGTTGCTTGCTTATTGTGGTGTGCTGACTATATCAGTGCAGTAATATTGTTTCTAAATCATTTAGAAACCATTGTAAAATGAGAATTACATCCTTGTTGTTTCTCACACATGTGCAAAGAATTGGATTAATAGCTGTGAAGGATGAGAATCCTTCAAAAGTAATACGTCCACAACTGAACCAAGTACCCAATTGTAGCACTTGACTCTCTGAACAAAGCAAACTAGAGCAGTCTACTCAGTCCTACTCGAGGTTGGTGGTGTTGGCTAGCACTCTCAATTTGTTGGCATACAACAACCACACACAATAAGTTATTATTCAGTCAGTGCTTTAAAAAAAAAGGAAAAGTGCATTTATCACACGTACTACTAAATACTACACATTATTTTACAAATATATTTCATCAGGTACCAGGGAATACCTTTGGTGACACTCTCATATCACATTTCGCCTCTAGCAAGTCCTGCACCTATTCATAAAATCCCCCGACCTATACCAGATTGAACATTACAATATAAGGAACATTACAATATAAGGGGCAGACCTAGTGGTTTTGCCATGGGATTACCACATAAATATATAGAACAGGAATACTGGCTTTGTTAAGGGGTCATCACATTATTAAAACAATAATCACATGTTAGGATTCACCATTACCAAGCAACAGAATCAATGATCATATATAAATGTAATCTTGGTAATATAAGCATGGCTAATTACATAACACGCTTAAAATCAAACATGTGTTTAAAGGTTTCTTTGACATTCTACAGGCCACATAATGCAACCATAGAACCAAGTAGTAATGGTCCCTGCATTCCAGAGCCAAAAGCAAAGAACTCCAATGTGCTTGAAAACTTGATTACTTTGTCTAGGGATCCTGATTTCCATGAACTCAGAAACTTAGGGGGATTTTTTCAAATAACGTCTGCAGGGCTGCTGCACTCCCTGCACCCAACTTTCACAACACTCAGGCCCTTATTACAACCCTGGCGGTCCCGAGACCGCCAGGGCAGTGGTGGAGTTCAGACCACCACCAAAGCAGCAGTCCGGCTTCCACATTACGACTGTGATGGAGCCTCCATGGTCCGACCGCTGGCACTACCAGGTTGCCACCAGCCGCCAGCCTGGCACTGCCGGTGGTCTCAATCCACCAGGGTAGCATTGCAAGCAGCCCTGCCCTCAGGATTACAAGTCCCCTTTCTGCCAGTCTTTGCATGGAGTTCCCACTGCCATGCAAAGGCTGGCGGAAAGATGGTGCCGGGGGCCGTGATTGGCAGTGCAGGGACCGTCATGTACAACTCCGTTGCACCCGATGCACTGCAACATTGCTGCTGGCTCGATTATGAGCCAGCATCAACATTGTGGTGCGTTTCCCTCTGGGCTGGTGGCCGGAAACACTGTTTCCGGCCACCCGCCCAGAAGGAAACTCTTAAAAGGTACCACAGAGGGACGGCCACCCGCCAAAGTCAAAATGAGGGCCTTAATCTGTTGGTGGTGCTTTGGCCATTCTTTGACAGCTAAACACAGCAGGACATATGTAAATTTGCCATTGTGGGCATTGTAGGGTGTACCGGGCTTCTCTTCATGAGTAATTTATGAATGACTTGCTTCACTCTGAATTTTTGATGCGTGACTTGGACCTACATGTCTCTTTTGTTTTATACAGTTGTCCTGGTCCCACCTAGGACACTCACAGTTGCAGGGCTGTTGTGGGTCAATGGAGGGAGTTCCAAGGTCCTTGCACCCTTTGAGCATGCTGCACTAAGCACGAGCTGACATCTGCTGTGCTTACAGGAGAGTGTGCTTCCCGCTGCATGTAGCACAAGTGAGATCTTTTTTTGAGCACGGTGCAACTGCCCGTTGGAAACACGTACAGGAATGGTGAGCACCCTGCAGGCCATGCTTCTCTTTCTTTGTCTGAAGGACTAAGTGCTAGGACCCTGATCATCTGGTCCTCTTCTTACTTCGTGTTGGTCCCCAGGGGGATGAGGGTGTCTCCAGGGGAATGAAGTGAGTACAGGAAGGGGTGAGGCACTCATGCCCCTCTTCCACATAAATTATTAGAAAAAACATTGTGCTGACAACCAGGGGCTTGGAATTTGAAAGGGAGATCCAGCAGAGTCCACGTGTTCAGGGGCTTATTTTCTTTTCTAAAAAATGTCAGGTCTATCCAGTGCCATATTGGATTTTCTCCACTGTCGGCTTTTTTGCTACTGATGGTGAAGTCTAGTAACGAGGAGCATTTGCATGGTCTGCCGAGCCCTAAAATAGTACACTTTGAATGAGCTTGGTTTTCTGTCTTCTTGTGCCAGTCTTTATCCGGTGCCTGGCTCCTGGTGCTCCTCTCCAGCTAGTGGGGGTATCCTGTGCAGCCCCTCTGCTTTCAGCTAGCAGAAACTCTTCCTGCTGGCACTCCCAATACTCCATAGCCTCCTGGCCATCTTGCAGGGTACCAGGGGGGCAGTGGAGTCTGGGTTTTCCCCCAACTGCTCCTCAAGGGGCCTGGGTGCAGTGCCTCTCACCCTGGATAGACCCATCTTGTTCTAAGGGTGAGATGGGGAAAGGTCCTTTGTCCATCATGCAGTCCATCAGGTAGCTTCTCCACTGCTGTCTCCACCAACCAGGTCCAGTCTTCTCCTCTGTCAGGTGATTGTAAGTGGGAGTAGAAAGAGGTCAGGCAGCCCTGGCCAATCCTAAAATACCTGATCATCCCTTCATCCCTGTCCCAACCCTCCTGAATAGCATTCTGGGACAATCCAAAATAGTGCAGTCAAAGTTTCTCTGACCAGAGCTCTTCTGAGTGCCTCAACTCCACCCCAAGTGGACATCACTGACACATCACTTCCCACCAAAACTTCAAAGGTGTGCCCCCTTGTGTTGGCTCCACATGTCTCTGCGACCTCCTTTGCTCAGTAGACCTGGGCTGTCCAAGCTCAGGCCCAGTATGATAAGGTAATAATCATGCCCTATCCTCTTCCAGGAATTAGATCAATCACTCATTACTGATTTTTTTTGTGGCGAAGCCTTCACTCTCTTTCCTGGAGAGCAGAGTAATTCACTTGGCCGGGTGGTGGGGACAAAGAACTGGAATCTGATTATAAGCTGAGCCAAAGAAATATAACAAATCTTGAAGTTCCATAAGATATGGATGCATGTTTTTCTTCTGTCTGACAACTTTCTTGACTACTCAGGCCAAAGTGCTGTGGAACTGCACTTTAAGGAAGATTTCATCTATTTGTAGGCTACAGTGGAAGCAGTACAGATTTTCCAATAATTTTCCCTAGGTCCATCAGAAATTCTAACAGAGTCCTTTCTAAACTAAGCTACTGGTGTACAATTACCGGCCTGCACTCCTCAGTAGTCTCACATCCTCAGCCCACACATCTGCTCACATGTGTTCAAGTATAAACAGACTAGAACTCCTTACCCTAGCTGTGCTGTAGTGACTGTATTTTAATTGATGCATAATCTGATCCAATAAAATAGCCAGACTGGCTTTGATCAAAAAATAAAACAGCCTCCTTGAAGGAGGAATGCACTGTACGGCACACAAAATGTATGGAAACTATAAGACTTTTTCTAGGCATAGGATTTTGTACTAAAAGGCTATGCTTCCAGTACAAATCTTATGCTACTCAACACACACGCATCTGCACGATGGTGTAAAGGTTGTGCATGGAGCTAGGCAGCCTGTTTGTGTGCCAGCAGCAGGGTCCAGGGTAGGCTCAGTTTGAAATGGTCAGCTGGAAATGCAAGGAAAAACCTTTTGAAGCTTGCTGTTTCCCTACATCCCAAACAGGAAGCCAATCTTATTACCCTTAACATCCATATCTTTATCGAGGCTACAAGAGGGTGAGCGGGTCCAGTCTTTGGGACTCTTTTCAGATCACAGACAGTAGGCCTAGTACTCATCTATTCTTCCACAGGTCTAGAAGTGGTCTGAGAAAGGCATTTTGAAAGCCACATTTAAGCCCTGTGGCAGAATGTGCATGGTGGACACTCCTGACTGCTCCTTAATCAATAGAGTAAAAGTTTAGAGAAGTGGCCCTGCCAACTTTTGCAGTGCTTTCTGTGAGATTTATTATAAGTTATACCTCAGCGCCCCTCTTTTTGTGAATCCAACATGGGAGAGCCTTTCTTCCCATTGCCAGAGCTAACTATGCCCACATAGAGGAGCGGCTATGAAAATAGTCAACCTCTCTCCTGTGCCCACTCTAAAACAGATCTGGGCAGCTCTATCTCCCATTGGGTTGCCGCCAACCTGATTACAGGGACAATGGAAGTGGCAAGCCTAGGTGTAAGCTATGTCTGCCTGTGAGATGGGAGGCCTCCTTGAATTTAATCAAGGGACTGGCACAGCCTGAAGCACTTGAAGACAATACCTCCCCACACCCAAGACCATTTGTCCCTGTACTGGAAGCAGTTCACACCTCACCACAGGAGAGCCATCACCTGCCAGGTGACAGTTGCAAGGCACAGAAAGGCCTTAGAGATGTTAGGCAGGTTAACGGGTAACGTTCTAAAAGTACTGACATCAAAATAGTTATTACAAATCCAACTTTACTAATGAATTGGGTTTGCAATCAACACTGCAAGAACATGTTTAACATTAAACTTTTACATGTCCTAATTTTAAACACCATGCACCATACCTGCTAGTCCTGTACTCATGTTTACATTGTCACTGTAGTGCTTGCTACAAAGGGGTGAAATGCACAGAGTTATATTGCCAACAAAAATAGGGAACATTTAAAAAATCCTGGCTGATCCATGCAGAAAGGGAAAACTTGCAACATTGAACATTCTCAAAATGCAGTTTATAAGTAGGCCCGCCCATATGCATAATGTAGGAAAGTCCTCCTTTTTGCCCTGGTCACACCCACACTTTTTGGACAGGTACTGGTGGTTACTGATTCTTGGCTGTGCCCTGGGTACTGCTTACCAGTCCCAGGGCCAGTGCTCTGTGTAAAGTGGATATGCAAATTAGGCTAAGTATAATTAGCTAAGTCAACCTACCTATAAGGCCCTAGTATATGGTAGGGCATGTAGGTTTAGGGACCCCAGCATAGGTAGTGCACCCATAGGTGCACTGCTGATGTGCCCAGTGTCATTTTAAAGGCAGGCCTGCCTTGCTGGCTGCTTTTAAATTAAAGTTATATGCAAATTCGACTTTGGAATTAAAAGTAGTTCCAAAGTATTAAACTACCTTATTTTTACATATAAGTCACCCCTAAGGTGTGCCCAATGTGCCCCTAGGGCTGGGTGCCATGTAACTATAAGCAGGGACCTTATAAAAATAGTTTTATTAGCCCTGGTGAGGTAAAAACAGCCAAATTTGTTTTTCTGTCATTGTAGTGAATGGCCTTCATAGGCTAGAATGGGGAGACTTTATTTCAATTTTAAAAGTCCCCTTAAGTGACAGATACAAAGAGTTTGGTATCAAATTAATTGTTATAATAAATCGCACAACTTCCAGTTGTTGGATTTAATATCACTTGTTCAGGTAAAGAATTTTAAACTTTACCTGAAAAGTTGCCAACTTCAGCCCTGCATTGTTTTTGCTGCTGTGCTCTGATTGGCCAGCCTCAGGCAGCCTGGCCAGGCTGCTTGAAGAGGTGTGAAGTGGCCTGGCTTCACACAAAGAGATGTGCTTGTGGGAGGGGATCTCCCCTCAGCAGATGGTGAGGCAGGAAGGGGGAGGGCTGCCAAGCTAGTCTTCAAAGGCAGAGAAGGACATTTGGAGCAACCCAGCATCACCCCCACATCCTGCAACCCCAGACAACTAGGTGCCCCCTTGATTAGATTAGGAGAGGGCAGGAGAGGGGTGTGTTTATGATTTTTAGCCACACCAGTGGGTGGGCTCAGCCAGATGTAACCTCCAAAAATCACTTTCAGCCATGATGGATTTTTGAGGAATGTTGCCTCCTGGGATTGATTTTTTCCCAGGAAGTGGTCATCACAGGGGGAAGGACCCTGCCCCTGATTGGAGAACCAGGACCCCCCTGTTTTTCACCCAGGAGCAAGGAAAAAACTGGCAGACCTGCACCCACACCTCAGATCCCCATCATATTCCAACAAGGAAGAACCAAAGGAGAAGAAGGACTGCCCTGCTGGACCCCTGGCCTGTACCTGGACCCTGCACTCTGAAGGACTGCACCAGCTGCACACTTGGGTTTCACCACAAGAAGGACTTTGCCTGGCTTCAACTGGTTCAAGGAGGGACTCCCTGTTTGCTACAGGTTAAAAATTGCTAACCAGAGTCCCCTGCCCCAACTCCTGAAGAAATCAACCAGCTGACCACTGTCCAGTGGCCAAAAAGGAGTTTGCGTCAGGTGCATTCTGGGAGTTGTAGTCCACACCCCCAAGGATCATCTCAGAGCTTCTGGAGCTTTGGGGTGGGCTGTGGACCCCAAAAGAACCTTAAAAGAACATCTGGGAGAAGATCCAGAAGTTTGGAGAAGTTTGGCTTGCCTGAACCGTGACCCGGCCTGATTTGCAGGTTCGTCCCGGTGAAGAAAATCTCTAAAAAAGAGACTAAGTCCGAACGTAGGAAGTTGACCGGGACCTCCCAGCCAGCGTACCTGAGGAGGGCTCCAAGGACGTCGGCTCAAGATCCAGGTTTACCCCGGTCAAAGGATTTTCACCTCGAAAAAACGACTAAGTCCGAAGGTAAAAATCTCCACCGAGGGCTCCCGCGACGCGTATCCGGAGAAGAGTTCCAGGAGGTCGGATTGGACTGGCAGGTTCGTCCCACTGAAGAAAATCTTCAAAAAAACAATTAAGTACGAAGGTAAACTTCTGTAGCCGAGCGGGCTCCATTGCAGTCAGCCTTAAACTTTTACTTTGCCCCGGTCGAGGTTCGACCAGATGACCAGATTGGCGCTTTTTGTTTCTAGGCACTAGAAAACAATAATTCTTTAAAAAGTAATATCTCCGGTTCCCCTTATCTGATTTTATTCGTTTTTGTGTCATTTTAAAGATAAAAATATAATCTATTTTCATAAATTGGTTTTGGATTTTTAAACTGTTTCCTGTGTTTTATTTAATTACTGTTTTGTGAAATTTGAATGCTTTACACTCTGTCTCCTAAGTTAAGCCTTGTCGCTCGTTGCCAAGCTACCAAGGGTTGAGCTGGGTTTAATTTACTGAGACCTAACTGGACCTAAGTGGAGGTTAGTGGCCTATTGATAAGTGTAGGTACCTACCTGCCCTTGCCAATAGCCCATTTTCCAACACACAATATACCTCACTCAACTTAACATTTCTTTCTACTGATCTCCCTCATGACCTTCCCCTGTCCTGTCTCCATCACTCTCTGGGCCCACATCTATATGTGTCACTGTACCTCACTGCATTTTTTTCATCTCCCTGTATCTCTCATCAATCTACTTCCTTTCTCCTGCAACCTCATCTTTATCTTCACCTTAACTCTCTATCTCTCACTTCATGTTCACTACTACCTTACCTCTCTCTACCTTTGCCTATCCCTTTCTCTACTTCATGACTTCCCCTAATTTTCTAGCTCATTTCTGTCTCTACCTTGTATTTTCCTCACCACCTTACCTCTCAGTACACCTCTTTTTTTAATCACATTTCTTTGCCCACACCTACCTCTCACTGCCCTTCTCTATCTCCAGTTCAACACCTTTTATATTACTCTATTCTCTACCTTGCCACTTGGAGTATTGTACTGCTCTACCAGTCTACATTTTTTTGACCTTATCGCTGGCTCTCTCTACCAACTTCTCTATCTTTCTTTCTCTACCTATATCTTCCTTATTCTACCTCTCCCTAGCTTTCCATTTTTTACTTCATCTTTCACTATTTTCTTTACTTCTCTCATTACCTTATGCATCTTTATCTACTTCATCTCCATTTCTACCACCTTCTCCCTCTGCATTGTCTCTCACCACACAGGCTAGTATGTGCCCCTTTCCATCTCTTGTGTCCTGCCCTTACCACTTCTCTTACTCAGCATGGTCACATGTAATTGTCTAACCAGACAGGTGCACACATATAAGGAGGATGAAAGGGACAAGACAAGGGAGAAGAAACTTGTGTAAAGTTATTAGACTTTAACCAATGGACTGGTGAAAATCCTCAGAGCAATGCTTTGATTTTCACTGTTGTAGTAAGAACAGCAGTAGTGAATGAGAATATACTGGCGATTACAAATATTGGGCAACTTTGTGCAAAGGTTTTGCTATAACATTATGCACTACTCTGCAAATCATCTAATAAGTCACCCTTAAAATGTTTGTCCTACAATGGGGTCAACAAGTTGGTTAGACACATAAAATATTGTTGTTGCAAGTAAAACAACTCAAGATTCAATACCAAAAATAAACGGCCTAATCAATAAGTGTTCAACCTTTCTTTTGGTACTATGGGGCTGACAGACACTAGCCAGCATGAGCTTTTGACTATTTTTGTGTGCCCCCTGTTCTGAAGGGGTATTGTTTGGTAACACAAGGGTTTGAATAGATTGAATGAGCTGAAAAGGGGTCATGAATTCAAAGTTGCTCCATACAGGGGCTCCCAAAATACACCTTGATAAGGGCCCCACAAATCCTTAAGAGTTCACTGCTGATTGTTTGAGGAGATACTCTTTAGCAAATAACCATGCAGTTCCAAATTCAGTGTCTTCAACTCCGGAAGCTGAATGAGATTAAGCAATTTATAAAATAGTTTCCATAAATTATATTGCAATACTTTCACAACATTTTTATTGAAACTTTAGATCAACAAAATATTGGGGAAAGTACATATATTTAGAGATGAGAGTAAGATTTAATATTTTGAGCGCTGTCCAATGATTGTTTACTAAACTGGACATACCCTGGGAGGTCAGATTTACTATTCCAACTTCAGGCTATTCATGATTTGTGAAGATGTATCTATTTTAGGAGACAGATTTACTCTTCTAACACTAGTCAAAATAATATGCGAGAAGTGCATATATGAGACAGGGGTCAGATGTGGTAAACTAGTGCCAGTCCAACAAACATTTAAGAAAGTACATATATTTGGCAGGGTCAGATTCGCTATTTTAACTCAAGTCCATCAAATGTTAGCAAAAGTGCATTTCTGAGGTGGCCAATGTGCTATTCCACATTCAGGGGGTCATTCCGACCCCGGCGGGCGGAAACTGCCAAAAGACCGCACCGCGGTCAAATGACCGCGGCGGTCATTCTAACTTTCCAGCTGGGCCGGAGGGCGATCTCCAAAAGATCGCCCGCCGGCCCAGCGGGAAAGCCCCTGCAAAGAGGAAGCCGGCTCCGAATGGAGCCGGCGGATTTGCAGGGGTGCGACGGGTGCAGTGGCACCCGTCGCGATTTTCAGTGTCTGCAAAGCAGACACTGAAAATCTTTGTGGGGCCCTGTTAGGGGGCCCCTGCACTGCCCATGCCAGTGGCATGGATAGTGAAGGGGCCCCCAGGGGCCCCACGACACCCGTTCCCGCCAGCCTGGTTCTGGCGGTGTAAACCGCCAGAAACAGGCTGGCGGGAAGGGGGTCGGAATCCCCATGGCAGCACTGCTTGTTCCCTGGGCCAGGGGTAAACCGGCGGGAAACCGCTGGTTCCCCTTTTCTGACCGCGGCTTTACCGCCGCGGTCAGAATGGCCCAGGAAGCACCGCCAGCCTGTTGGCGGTGCTTTCTCTGCCCTCCACCCTGGCGGTTTCAAACCGCCAGGGTCGGAATGAGGGCCTCAGTTCCTAAAACACATTGAGGAAAGTGCAATAGCAGTAATAAGCCACTATAATAATTTGAAATTAATTACACAACCAAAATAAAAACAGTTGACAAAATTTACATTAAAAAAAAAGAATGATATTTATTTCTTGTATATAATAATTTACCCCAATAAACCCGACAACCCCAAATGAAAAAATAATTAAATAACACACAGATAATCAAACATGTAAATGGAAATACCAATATAAAAATTAACGCTAATAATAAAAAAAATCAATGAATGTACATTTTAATTATAGTACTACCAATACAATCTCCAGTAAATCATCATCATCAAACACTTTATTTGGTTTAAAAATTTCAACCATAAGAACAAATAAATATATATCACACCACATAAAAATCACAATAATTTCAGAAAAAGACGCTAATTTTCATACTTTTAAAAAAAATACATTCAAAATATTTCATTTCCCATACAAAATTACAGTGAATCAACTTTTCTTCCCAATAACAACTTTTAAGTAAAATTAAAAGAGAATTGCAATACTTCACCAGTTAAAATTTCAATAGTGATAAAAACGTATAAATACACTTAAAAAAGATTAACACTATTCTGCCAGGTTATGGCTCCCTTTAGAAAATATCCTACCCAACGACACACCCACACATCAGAAACCATATGCAACCACAGAAAGGATGGGCGATACTGCACAAAACCCCTTTCCCGCAGCATGGGGAGTAAAAAACGACGCATAAAGGGTGCATAAAAATCACAGAACAGAGTCAAATGAATTAAGGTCTGTAAAGCCACACCATCACACGGGCACAATTGTACAGAATTTCGATCAAACTGGCCTAATGAAAAGCACTAATTACTTATAATTACCCCAAATCTAAATTACGAAATGAGGGTCCTTTCCCCTACATTCCTTATCTCGAGAAGATATGCCTCTGGGCCCACCCCCATTTTTTAGATTATAAAACCCCTCACTGATTTTTTCCTTAATTCCTCCGCCTCCCTCTTGGCCCCTGAGATTTTTGAGAAATTCTCCTTTGCCCAGCGTTTATCAGAACATGTTAAGCTCTCTGGTGCATCAAACATATCTCGCCGCCCAAGTGCAGTGGCTACTTCTCTTATGTATGCCAGCCAGGGAATATCCCTCGCATGATTACATAACATACAATCTTGCAAGATTTCCCTGTTTAGGGAAGCAAACTCATTTGTCCAAATGGAAATCCACAGCAAAAAGGGAGCAATCTTAATGGCATCCTCTATGAAATCCAAATCCAATTCAACATGCAAACAAAAACCAGAGGTGTTTTGGCCTACTTCTAACAATCTTCTACAAAAACAGTGTTCCTCTATCACAGGGGCCCTATTTTCCATATAGCCCCAGAGTGGTGCCCCATACGTTAAGACTGAAAGACAGCTACGCCTATATAGTTCAAGCAGAGGCTTAAACGGTTTATTTCCCACCCTTGTGGCAAACTCAAAGGTAGCACCTACTGTAGCATTAAAACGCATCCCTCTCCTGGTGATACAGGATTTCCAAGTACCCTTTTCATGAAAATTTACCCCTAGATAGGGGAATTCCTATATCTGCTAATTACTTGATCATTTATCTTCAGCCCTCCCACCCTACTCAGAGGTTTGACATACACCATAAAATGCGATTTGCTACAATTGATCTCTAGATCTAAGGCAGACATGAAGGTTTCATATGCTTTAACCTCCTCTAGGAGTCCATTCATAGTACGGGCCATAAAAACTGCATCATCTGTATAGATCAGTACCGGGACACTCTTACCATTGATTTTAGGAGTATCCTTACATCTTTCTACTAAACAACCATACAACCCATTTGTATATAGAAGAAAAAGGGTAGGAGCCAAATCACACCCCTGTAGTACACCCCTGTTAAGCTCAAATGAGTCAGTGCATTCCCCATTCGGCCCATGCCTCACAGTTGCATTTATTCCTAGGTGGAGATAACAAAGCAGCTCCACAATTTGGGGATCCAGACCCAACCAGGTTAGCCTTCCCCATAACCTGCTTCGATTTGCCTTATCAAAGGCACAGCTAGGATCAATAAAAGCAAGATACAGTGTACCCCTCTTTGCTTGCGTGTATTTGCCAATCAGCATGAGCAGATTTAAACATTGCTCTTGGGTACCAAGCCCTTCCCGAAAACCATATTGCACCCTGATTGGGATCTCATTTTCAGACATCCAAACCTCAATACGCCTTAAGATAATTTGTCCCCAAATTTTTGCTGACGAATCGAGGAGTGAGATTGGGCGGTACGACTTTGGGTCATTTCGATTGCCCTTTTTGTAGACGGGTACAATGCATGCCGTTTTCCAAGTAGTGGGAATTCCTGCACTAACTGCTGCATTGAGAACATTGAGAAAACTAGGTGCCCACAACTGAGGACAGTATTTATATAGATCCATTGGGATAGTATCAGGGTCCAGGGCTTTATGGCTGGCACTACCCTGCAGTACTTCCCTCACCTCTTCAAGTGTAAACCTAACAGCTAAAGTTGAGGGATTGCCATACTGTCTACCTATTTCCTCCCATAGAGGGCCCCCCAAAAATATACTACAAAAATGACTCACCAAAGCCTCGGGGCGATATTACCACCCAGTAAATCTAAGGGTCCAAAGCCAAAATTACCCTACAAATTAAATGAAACATGCAAACAAATAAATTAGAATTTTAAAACTTACATAATGCTTAATTACCATTAATTAATATTTACATTAAAAACTACTCACCCAGTCCTTCAATCAACCAAAGACCCTCACAAGTAATTAAACCATTAAATACAAATAACTTAAAATAAATGTCACAATAAAATAAGTAAAAAGTTAACATATAATAGAAATCATTATTGGCCTGATTAAAAATAGGTTAGCCTTTACCAACCTCACATAAACCCGTTTCCATAGGGGACAGAATTGTGGTAAGCACCAAATCTGCATGTTATTAGGAAAAAACTCTCAATAAATGTATTTCTCACACCAGATATATAACATACTTCATGATATCATTTATTTTCTGGCGTGTTAAAAAACACCTGGAGTCCCACAAACTCAGAATCAGGATCTAAAACATTATAATAAAGAGTGACATAGTAAACAATGCGTAAATCTTGATATTCTTGCAGCAAACTAAATAAAGCTATACTTACTTTCTGTGATATGTTTGTGTTAATGATATTCTGACCACAATTGTATTTTTAGACAATATTTTGGAGTCAATATTGTATTATTATACCGAGATGGTACATGAAGTAATCATAGATTGATAGAAGATAATGTAGGTCACAGATATCTACTGGATTCTAAAGTTTAGTCCTTTATAAGTTTATGAAGGCAGGCCACATAAGTTGAGTGCAAAGTGCTACCTGGGAATAGAGCATCAATAATGGATTAGTTTACAAGACATGAGTGTAGGATTTCCTTTCCAAGTGGGAGAGCATTTATGTTTTTATGGAATAGGTGTGCTATATAAGTGAAGGCATGGAAAGATGATAACATGTACGAATGGCAGAGAGGTTATTGATATTGAACTGATTAACAATGATGTGCACAACAGGAAGACGTTCCTATATACAAAGATACATTTTCATACATGAACTCAGTTGTATCACTGCTCTCAGATTCCCCTGTCGTAAAATCTCCATCAACCCCACATAGGTACATGGTCTGGCAGTCTCTGAGATCCAGGCCTGAAGGTTAATGACTGACAGGTCACAGGTAGGGTACCACTTAGCAATAGCAAAACAGACAAACATGAAAACGTAGAACAGATCCACCCACAGATAGGCAGCAAAACTACAATGGTCTCCAGAGACTAGCCCCAGTAAAACACACATGGCTGGAGGGATGCGTGCATTCCCAAAACACCATGCCTCTTGTCTTTTTTTTAGGGTAAATTCTCATTTGAGCAACATTTTAATGAGCCAGATAGGAGCTGACTGCTTCTTCGGACCCGAGTGCGACCAAAGGAAGGGGACCCCACCTGGAGTGATTCATATTTATGCAACAAGAAAGGTGAGCAGATGCCGTGACTGACTGGAAGTTCTGCTGAGTCCATGGGGTACACAAGGGTAAGGGACTACATCAGAGCCTTATTCCTAGTATTTGGTGTGCGGCAAACTAGAATAAAGCATAATCCGCTTGAGTCACTTTCTTGATTGTCACCATCAGGAAGGGTGATTGCTTGGACCACTGAACATAACCTAGCCAGTAAGCTTGACCCCTGGGTGTACTACAGGGTTTTTGGATCGCTGGCCGCTTGGAACGCTGGGTATGACACAGATGGTATGCATAAGGTTCTGGGTGTGACAAAGGGCCATCTCTCTGTTTTAAGAGGTGCATTCGCTTGGACCGGTGGGTATGGTGCAGACGGTATGCATATGCTCTGGTTGTGATATAGAAATATTAGGCTATCCTGTTTTTTTCAATGCCTCCAGTATTTTAAAGCTTGTGGTATTTAAAAGAAATAAGAGATATGCTGCACTTGGACCACTGGGCATGACACAGATGGTACACAGGACCCCTGGGTGTGACAGAGAGGGAATTCAGACTTTAGGGTACTAGAACGATTGTGATCCAGGAGACTAGGCACAGCTTGTGTTTTGCCAAGAAAGGTCCATGGTCACTGAAGCAAGTCCTTTCTTTCTTTTCATAAATTGTTGCAATCATTTCCTCTGAGCTGGTATCAACAAGTATATCAGGCTTCCCTAGTCCTGCACAGTGCAGAGCCTCCTTTGGCCACAGGATAACATGTGCTAGTAGTGTGCAGGGCTAAGATATTGCAGGCAGGCCATTCACCTGACTTTTGGATTGTAGTCAGCTTCTCCCCTGCCTGTTTAAATGGTGTTGTTTTGATATTATGATGTTGGCAGACCATTGTGACTGTGTTTGTCATAAATGTTGAATGTTGTGCTTTTGTAATCGTTTTATGTATAAATGAAGAGATTGTTGACTCGCACAAATTGGTGTTTGATGCTATGGCTTGCTACTTTGTCGCTAAATTGCAAGCTTCATGAATTTGTTTGTTAAATATTTATTTTGATGCAACTGTGAATAACGTTGCGCTCATTAGATTTAGCGTCAGTAAACCCCTTGTGTATATATTTTCCATTACTGGATTGATCCAGTAATACTCTTGTACATATTTTCCCATCACCAGAGAAAAAAATAGAATTCTCTAAAAACAGAAAAGTTAGCAAAAAAAAAGAAAACACTATAAAAATAGAAAGTTAGAACATGCATAACTCGAAAAACTCCTAAAAAATGTGAACCTAGAGAGTAACTTTCCTCTAAAAAGACTACCCGCATTCCACCATAGGATCTCCTTTAGAGCACATGCAGAATAAGTTCCCCACTCAGACTAAAAAGCTTAGCAAACTCTGCCACAAGTTACACATGCACACCAAAGCACACACGTTTCCCTGGCCAAAAGAGGGAACATTTGACACCAACATCAAACACACAAGAACATTTATACAAACTAAATACATGGGGCGAAAGAAGGAGAAAAGGGAAGTGTTGATAGAACTGTGGGCCATCTTTTAGGAAGTACAGGCCAATAGCTTTGACCCGCCGGTGGCAAGCAAGGTGTCCACACCTCCCCCGCTATTTGTAGGTATGGAGGTGCTCTCCCTGATACCTGCACCATGCATTAGGATACACTAACCAAGTAGTCGGGGGAGCTCAAGGGGCCCCTACCGAACAGCAGGCTATTAGGTCAAGGCATGGCAAACCAACAGGCCCAGAGGCCCCCAAATCCCCTGCACTACCCCAGTCCAGCCCAAGAGGAGCCTGAGGTTTCCCCCCCCCCAACACTCGCGGTCAGAAGACGAGTCTCAGCGGCACCAGTGGCACACACACCCGCTGGCTCCAGGGAGTGCACGCAAGTAACAGAGAGGTTCTGAGAAGTCACAACTAACGATGACGAGGGACAGGACCCCATTCTTCCAGAATCCATCAACGAGAGTGGATGCTGCTCGGCCTGAGCACATGATAATCACTGGCTAACCCCTTGGGAGGTAGTAGCGAGAAACAACAGGGAATTCTTTCCACACCCGTTCTTCGACCAGCTTGGAGACTGGACTAAGGAAGAGAACCAATTTGACTAGTCCTGGCCTAGGGGAGGGTCATTTGAGCCAGAGGACAGGAATTTCCCCTACATGCAGCAGTATCTCGTAAAGTAGGAGAGAAGGTGAGTACAGGGAAGAGAAAAAGGGCAAGAAATGTTTAGCATGGATCCAGGTCATTGCTGCAAAACCCTTGAGCTGGAGGCAGATGATCCTGGTCATAACAGCTGTGACAGTGATGGCACAGAAGGCGGCAGCACCAATGGGGTTACTACCGCAGAGGCTCAGAGAAGACCTAGCACATAGTACTAGGATTTGAGGAGGTTGTAAAAGGGATTCACAGGGCAGGGACTAAATCACAATCCCACTTCCGCTGCTAGAACCACATAAGTCGCAGGACCGACATGGGTCAGCCCTGCATCTAGTAGATGTCACACAATCAACCACTCTTGCGTGTCCAATACTGTCAGTAACTCAAGGGAGGAGGAAGAACCTACAGTGACAGTACTGGTAAATAACATACCCTATCATCACCTAAAAGATACAGAAACTATGAAATCATGCTTAAAGGAAGGGATCATGCCCTGGTCCAAAAAAAAGATGGACACGCAGGAGTGTTCAGGCAAGGTCATGAGGGTCCCCTTCACAAAACCCCTGGAGTTAGATGTTGGAGGCAGCTACATAAAGGGATGGCTGCTGTAGCATCCCTCATCCTATAATATTCACCTAGGGAGAGGCCAAGCTTAACGTCACCATTCATTTCTCTGAACATGGGACAATGACCTGTTCAAACCCTGGGATTACCCCATCAAGACGTATATGTCTTTATCTCGCCCACACTGAGCAGACCGGCTGCTAAGAGCAGTGCCTATCGACCTGATGGTCTTTAATAATGCAGTCCTCACTATCATCGCTAATGCAAAGGGGCTGCTGGCCATAGGCTGCAGCTACTCTGTGAATTTATGTTCCGCTGGGAGGGTCACCTTGTTACGGAACCCCAAGAGGAGGCACTGCCTTGCTTAGAGTCTGTCAAGGTGCAGTCTGAATACAGGGCCCTACTGGCCACTGACCAAACGGCACCATGGCGGTCATTACAACAGTGGCGGTAAAAGCCTCTTACCGCCGCGTAGAAGACCGCCAACACACCGCCGCGGCTGCGGAATGCCGCCACAGCTATTACGACCCACATTTCGGAATCCGCCAACATTCAGACACCCACACAAGTCCGCCACACCAAAGGTCAGTGATAAACTGGCGAAAACAAAACCTCCACCGTCACGCCAACAGAAATATGCCCACACTATCACGACACACGAATCCACGCGGCGGTCTTTCAACCGCAGTATTCCATTGGCGGTACACACCGCTGTGCTCAAAATACACACACTCTTACAAAACACAGCCACATTGGACAATTCAAAATACACACACCTGATACACATACACACACCACTCCCACACACACAATACTATATAAAACACACACCCACATCACACACAAACCCCTACTACCAAAAATTGAGAACGAAGTACAGAGACACCACCAGCAAGTACAACAGCATCCACAGGCACATAACACCATCAACCATACAACTTCCACGCACCTCACACAACACACCACAACATATCACCACACTTATCACCACACACACCACCCCACACATCACCCACACCACCCCATGGCATGGCAAAGACACCCCAGGTTCTCTGACGAGGAGCTCAGGGTCATGGTGGAGGAAATCGTCCGGGTAGGGCCACAGCTATTTGGATCACAGGTTCAGCACACCTCAATTGCAAGGAAGATGGAGCTATGGTGAAGAATAGTCAACAGGGTCAACGCAGTGGGACAACACCCAAGAAATCGGGAGGACATCAGGAAAAGGTGGAACGACCTATGGGGGAAGGTGCGTTCCATGGTCTCAAGAAACCACCTGGCGGTTCATCGGACTGGCGGCGGACCCTCACCTCCTCCCCCACAACTAACAACATGGGAGGAGCAGGTATTGGCCATTCTGCATCCTGACGGCCTCGCAGGAGTTGGAGGAGGAATGGACTCTGGTAAGTCAAATCTTAACTTTTACATCCCCCACCCTACCTGCATGCTATCACATACCCCCACTCTCGCCCTCACCCCATCACTCCTACTCCTCACAAATGTACCAATATCACAAACCACCCATCCCAACACCAAGCCCTGCATGCGACAACAAAGCATGGACACCCATCACTGAAGCATGCCCACTGCACATACCCATACAATCCCCTAAACCATCATCACACAAGGTCCCACACAGGAATGCTAGCACTGGGGTACACGGTCACCCACCCATTGCACACCATGACACACACAGATGCTATAATCATGCCTTTACACCCCTGCAGGACCACTACCCAACGTCACCAGACAGGAGGGTCCAGACATGTCCACTCCACCCACAGAAGAGGCCCACAGCGATGACAGCAGCTCTGTGCAACTGGATCTAGATGACCAGCCCGGACCATCGGGGACCTCTGGACAGTCGGTTCCCCTCACACAGGCACAGGCCACCACAGACCTTCCCCCCTCTGGAAACACCAGCACAGCTCCCACCCAGCGGGCCCATACCTCTGTCCCCAGGACACGTCAATCAGCTGTGTGTCCACCACTACAGGGAACCCAGGATAACCCACCACCCCAACAACAACAGGGACCTGGGGGCAGTGGCAGTGGGCACATGGTCCAGGGGACGGAGGCACAGTAACACAGGGGAACTGGAAGAGCTGCCGTGCGACAGGGGGCGGACAGGCCAAGGGAACCCACTCTCCACGAGGCCCTCTCCTCCATCATGGGAGCATACCACCACTCCCAGGAGATGATGGCAACGGTACTGGTCAAGTTTCAGGAGACCCAGCGCATGCTGGAGGAACAGTATATGGGCTTCAGGGAGGAACTCAGAACCATCAGCTCCGCCCTGGGCACCATCGTAGGGGTGCTGAAGGAACTACTTAACACCAGGAGGGACACTGTGGCACTCCAAGGGGCCCCTGACACTAGCATGGACGATGAACTACCCACCACCTCGGCCGGCGCTAGTGGACAGGACGCCCCGCCGCAGAACCACTACACCAGCACCCCACCCCCTGCAGACGGAGAGCCACCCCGTAAACGGTTCCTGAGATCCAGCAACAAGACAGAGCATGATGCCAAGACCCCCGCCAAGAAATGAGACCACCCTGATTGTCATCCCACTGTCCCACTTTGTCACCCTGTCCATAATTAAACTGCCCCAGCTCCACTGCCAATGCCCATATGGGCAATGCACCTGTGAGACTAATAGACTGGACTCTGCCATGGACACTCCTCCGCCATCACCCCTCACCATTTAACATCCCCCTCCAATATTTTGCTTTAAATAAACACACCTAAAGCACAAAATGATCTGGAGTCTGTCTGTGATTTCGAAATAGTGTATTTGCAATTACAGTGACAAAATGTTCTTGAAATAGTAATGTCAACATACCTATGTCACACAGCTCTAGTCCATGAGGAATCTAAGCAGATGACACACGTTGGGACCCACATCTGTGAAACCGTAAGGGAAAGTGACAACTCAGTGACCATACACTGGGTGAAAACAACAGACAGTAGAAAGGTAGTAGTTGAAAAGTACATGTAGTAGGCAGGAATGTATTCTCACCTGTGTTTCACTGGAAATATTGCTGGATCACTGAGTCCCTGTTCTGCATGTCTTCTTCCTCTGCTTCATCCTCATCACTGTACACAGGCTCCACAGCTGCCACAACACCGCCATCTGGACCATCCTCCTGCAGAAAAGACACCTGTCGTCGCAAAGCCAAGTTGTGAAGCATACAGCAGGCCACGATGATCTGGCACACCTTCTTTGGTGAGTAGAATAGGGATCCACCTGTCATATGCAGGCACCTGAACCTGGCCTTCAGGAGGCCGAAGGTCCGCTCGATCACCCTCCTAGTTCGCCCATGGGCCTCATTGTAGCGTTCCTCTGCCCTGGTCCTGGGATTCCTCACTGGGGTCAGTAGCCATGACAGGTTGGGGTAACCAGAGTCACCTGCAAATGGCGAGGGACAACTGTTAGACACACACTAACCTGTAGGGATAACCCCAGACAACCATTCCCAGTGTCTTGCTTCCAGGGGCTCACCTAATAGCCACACACGGTGCCTCTGGAGTTGACCCATCACATAAGGGATGCTGCTATTCCGCAGGATGTAGGCGTCATGCACTGAGCCAGGGAACATGGCATTCACATGGGAGATGTACTGGTCTGCCAAACATACCATCTGTACATTCATGGAATGATAACTCTTCCGGTTTCTGTACACCTGTTCACTCCTGTGGGGGGGGACCAAAGCCACATGGGTCCCATCAATGGCACCTATGATGTTGGGGATATGTCCAAGGGCATAGAAGTCACCTTTCACTGTAGGCAAATCCTCCACCTGATGGAAAACGATGTAGCTCCGCATGTGTTTCAGCAGGGCAGACAACACTCTGGACAATACGTTGGAAAACATAGGCTGGGACATCCCTGATGCCATGGCCACAGTTGTTTGAAAAGACCCACTTGCAAGGAAATGGAGCACTGATAGCACCTGCACTTGAGGGGGGATTCCTGTGGGATGGCGGATTGCTGACATCAGGTCTGGCTCCAACTGGGTACACAGTTCCTGGATTGTGGCACGGTCAAACCTGTAGGTGATTATCTAATGTCTTTCCTCCATTGTCGACAGGTCCACCAGCGGTCGGTACACCGGAGGATTCCGCCATCTCCTCACAAGTCCCAGCGGACGGTGCCTATGAAGGACAACAGCGACCACAGAGTCAAACAACTCAGAGGTACGTACCCACAGTTTACCCAGAACACCAATCATACACAATAGGTGGCCTGTATGTGTGTTGAGACTAGGCCTAGGTATGTGTGACGCAGTTGGAAATTAGGCCATGTGGTCCCCTGAAATGGCGGCTGCCTGACCTCTAAAGTGGGACAATGGGATGTGAGGTAACTGCGCTGGCGTTGTACACCATCGCGGGAGGCGGTCGAAGATCGCTGCGCAATGCTGCATTGGTTAACATTGGACCCTATGGGTCCCAGGAGCCAATGACGATGTACGCCGGCGGTGATGGTACGCACCGCCGCGGACATGAGCGCCATTTTCTATTTGTTCAATCACTCGATACCTGATCTTCGACAGGAGAGGACCTACACTGCAAGTGCCGCTGTGACCTCGGTCTGGAAGAGACAATGGCTCGTGCGTCTGGGGAAAGGGCCCCTGCCTTCACATCAGAGGAGTTGGAGAAGCTCGTTGATGGGGTCCTCCCCCAGTACACGCTACTCTACGGTCCTCCAGACAAACAGGTAAGTACACAGGGAGCATGTCGTATGGGCTGTGCCTGTGTGGAGAGGGCTGGATGTAAGAAGGAAGGGGGCAGAGTTCTGCGTGCATGAAAGACGGTCGGTGCATGTGCCACATGGCAAGGGTAGGGATGGGGGCCAATCACTTTGACGGTGCAGTTGGTAATGACTTCTCTTCTTCCCCTGTACATTTCATGTAGGTCAGCGCCCACCAGTAGAAAGATATTTGGCGTGCCATTGCCAAGGACGTCCGGACCCTGGGGGTCTACCACAGACGGAGCACCCACTGCCGTAAAAGATGGGAGGACATTCGCCGCTGGAGCAAGAAGACGGCGGAGGCTCAGCTGGGGATGGCCTCCCAACGTGGGAGGGGTGCCCGTCGAACCATGACCCCCCTGATGTGCAGGATCCTGGCGGTGGCCTACCCGGAGTTGGATGGGCGCTTGAGGGCATTACAGCAGACACAAGGGGGTGAGTACACTCTCATTCAGCTGGCTTTGCGCGCAGTGGAGTTGTCTGGGTGGGGGAGGAGGGCTGCGGGTTTCCTAGGCCAGGGCGAGTTCTGTAGGCTAGGCCCCTCCGTAAGGCATGGCCCTGTGGCCCCCCACCCCACCTCTTTAGAGTGCCAAATACAGCTATTCATGCCCCTGTGTCATCTATGTGTGCAGATGTCGTCCATACCCTTGTAGGCCATTTCCCAGGAATTGCACTGTGGAGCCCAAGAGCGTGGCGTAGTGCAGGGGGCTTCTGTGTCTGTGTTTTCCGCCAACGGTAGCGGTAATACATGCACTCAACATGTCTTTATTCTGTTCCCCCCCCCCTTTTTGTGGTTTCCCTGTTCTTGTGTGCATTAGCATCATCAGGCGGAGGAGCAGTGGCACCGGAGCACGAGGGAGCTGCATCCCACATGGCCATGGAGGGTCACACTACGGACTCTGAATTCACCAGTGGGACGGAGGGCGAGGGGAGCTCCACGGCGGGGACAGGAGCTGACACCAGCGACACGGACTCGTCTTCTGATGGGAGCTCCCTTGTGGTGGTGGCAACATCTGTGCCCCCCACATCTACAGGTACAGCCGCCACCCCCCTACCAGCACCGCCCTCCCAGCAGCCCATCAGCCTTCGCCCAGTGCCCGCTCACCCAGGTGGGTGGGCATCACCTTCGCCCCAGGCACCTCAGGCCCTGCCCCAGTCACCCCTGCTACCCTCAGTGAGGAGGCCATTGACCTCCTCAGGTCCCTCACTGTTGGGCAGTCATTTTGAATGCCATCCAGGGTGTAGAAAGGCAGTTGCAACAAACTAATGCATTCCTGGAGGGCATTCATTCTGGTCAGGCGGCCCTTCACTGAGCCTTTCAAACTCTGGCCTCAGCACTGATGGCAGCCATTGTCCCTGTGTCTAGCCTCCCCCCTCCAACTTCCTCCACCCAGACCCAATCCCCTGTACCTCTGCCTATCCCAAGCACACCATCAGACCAGCCTTCACACACCTCAACACACAAGGGAAGCTCAGGCAAACATAAGCACCACACATCCCACAGGCACTCACGCAAGCATCACAGACATGCAGACACACCAACATCCACTGCCTCCACTGTGTCCCCCTCCACATCATCTCCCTCCTCCCTCCCAGTCTCGTCTACACACACACCTGCATGCACTACCTCTACAGCCACTACGTCCCTCAACAGCACACCCACCAGCACACCCCGCTCACCTGCAGTCACCACCCCCACTACCATTCACACGTCCCCTGTGTCCTCTCCCAGTGTGTCTGTGACACCCCCTCCCAAGATACACAAACGCTGGCACACACCCACCTAACAGCCATCCACCCCACGAGAGCCTCCAGCGCATGCACCTTCACCCAAAGTCACCAAACGGACACCTCCTACAACAACCACCTCTTCCTCCACTCCCAAACCCCCTCCAGCTACCCGTCCCAGTGTGTCCAAAAAACTTTTCCTGTCCAGCTTTGACCTTTTTCCCACACCTCCCCCACCCCGTCCATCTCATAGGTCCCGAAGTAGCACCTCAGCCACAACATCTCCGGGACCCGTGGTGCCTGTAGTCACAGGTATGTGGAGTGCACCGGCCACCAGGACAGCCAGTGTGGCACGGAGCCACAGCACAGCTAGTCCCACCCCTGTGAAGCATCAGCGGGTGGCCAGTGCCCAGCGGGAGAGGGGGAAGACTCCAGCCACCCAAGCCACTCCCAGGGGTCCCGGTGGGAGTGTGGACTCAGCTGTGACACCTTCCAAGGTGGGGAAGGGACACAGGAATCCCAGCAAGTCTGGGAAGAGCAATACGGCGGAGAAGACCGCCATCATCCCCGCTGCCCAGGAGAGCCCCGCCAGCCCCATCCCCGCTGCCCAGGAGGGCCCCGCCAGCCCCATCCCAGCTGCCCCGGAGGGCCCCGCCAGCCCCAGCCCAGCTGCTCAGGAGGGCCCCGCCAGCCTCATTCCAGCTGCCCAGGAGGGCCCAGCCAGCCCCATTCCAGCTGCCCAGGAGGGCCCCGCCAGCCCCATCCCAGCTGCCCAGGAGGGCCCCGCCAGCCCCAGCCCAGCTGCCCAGGAGGGCCCCGCCAGCCCCAGCCCAGCTGGGCCATGAAGGACCGCCAGTCCCAGCCCAGCCCAGCTGGGCCATGAAGGACCGCCAACTCAAGCACTGCTGAACAGGGCACCGCCAACTCAAGCACCGCTGAACAGGGCACCGCCAACTCAAGTTACGCTGAACAGGGCACCGCCAACTCAAGCACCGCTGAACAGGGCACCGCCAAATCAAGCACCTCTGAACAGGGCAAGCACCGCTGAACAGGGCACCGCCAAATCAAGCAGCGCTGAACAGGGCACCGCCAAATCAAGCACCGCTGAACTGGGCAAGCACCGCTGAATAGGGCACCGCCAAATCAAGCACCGCTGAACAGGGCAAGCACCGCTGAACAGGGCACCGCCAACTCAAGCACCGCTGAACAGGGCACCGCCAAATCAAGCCCCGCTGAACAGGGCACCGCCAAATCAAGCACCGCTGAACAGGGCAAGCACCGCTGAACAGGGCACCGCAAAATCAAGCACCGCTGAACAGGGCAAGCACCGCTGAACAGGGCACCGCCAAATCAAGCACCGCTAGCCCATGAGCGGCAGGGGCACTGACGCAACTGGGACCGTCACAGGGTGAGTGATGCACTCTGGGCACCAGTCCCCCTCCAGAACCAGTGGAGACATGCATTCACTACCTCTGTCCTTCACAGGATGAAGCACTCTGGGCACCAGTGCCCCTCCAGAACCAGTGGAGACATGCATCCACTACCTCTGTCCTTCACAGGATGAAGCACTATGGGCACCAGTCCCCCTCCAGAACCAGTGGAGACGGTTATCCACTTGAGAGACTGTGGCTTTGCACTCCCCAGGATGCAGCAGTGGGCAAACCACCCACTGTAGAGACTTGAGAGACTGTGGCTTTGCACTCCCCAGGATGCAGCAGTGGGCAACCCACCCACTGTATGGACTTGAGAGACTGTGGCTTTGCACTCCCCAGGATGGAACAGTGGGCAACCCACCCATTGTATGGACTTGAGAGACTGTGGCTTTGCACTCCCCAGGATGGAACAGTGGGCAAGCCACCCACTGTAGAGACTTGAGAGACTGTGGCTTTGCACTCCCCAGGATGCAGCAGTGGGCAAACCACCCACTGTAGAGACTTGAGAGACTGTGGCTTTGCACTCCCCAGGATGCAGCAGTGGGCAACCCACCCACTGTATGGACTTGAGAGACTGTGGCTTTGCACTGCCCAGGATTGAACAGTGGGCATTGAGCCCCCTCGTGGATCTGGCGTTGTGCACTCATCCAGCTGAGGTGCCCCCCTTCCCTTCCCCCTGAGGTGCCTGTTGTTTTTCTATCTGATGCCCCTGCAGTGTTCTCTCTGTTTTGATCTGGTATCGAGTGTGGGCCTCGCCCATGCATTTTGGGCCCAGTGGTCCACGGACTATAAATGGTGCAATACCTGGACTACTATTCTTGGTGTATATTTTGTTAATAGTGTAAATATGTATATTTTTGCGTCCTGCATTTTAATATATTACAATGGTTACACTAATTTCCTTTTGTCTTTGCATTCTTCCGGGTGGGATGGGGGGTGTAACTATGATGTATAGATGTGTATTAGTGTGTGTGTTGTAGTGGGTGAGGGTGGGGGTGGGGGTGTTGCGTGTTGCGTGTCCCTGTTTTTTGCCTCCCCCTCCCCTGTGTCGTAGGTGCAGTACTCACCGTGGTCTTCGCCGCCAGCGTTCGTGCTCCTGGTAGAGGAGCAGGAAGACTATCGCAGGTAGGATTTGGAGTCCCGGTTCCATGGTGTCCTCGTTCCTCGTGGAGTGTGATGAGGTGAGCGTTTTCCCTTCGAAATTCCAGTTTCCGCCGTGTTTTTATCCGCGGTGATTCCGCCCCGGAAAAGGTGGCGGATTGGCCTGTCAAAATAGTGTGGGCGGTACATTGTATCCCACCTGTCTGTTGGCGGTGACTGCCGCGCTGTTTGTTTGAACCGCCGTGGCGGTCTGAGTGTTAAAGTGGCTGTCTTTGTTGGCGGTTTCTGCCACGGTCGTAATTCCATATTTTTTTCCGCTGGCCTGTTGGCGGTCTTACCGCCGCTTTAACACCGTCCGCCAGAGTTGTAATGACCACCCATGTGGGCATGCATCATCTCCGTCACACCTGGTTTTAGTGTAGAGGTAACTGATGAACAACTGCTTAGTGAGTTTCTAGAAGCCTCTGAGATTATGTTTGCTGACTAGCTTAAGGTTAGGGTAGAGCTGTGGAACATGGCCACATCACCCAGGGCACTGCTGACAAAAGGGCAGGAGCAAGACTTGTCAGTAATTCCACCACAGCTATGGGCCCCTACGATGTGGGGCTCATCAATGCCACTGAGCAAGTAAGGATAACATTGCAAAAAGGGGCAATCCTGCCTCGGGTGCATCAGTACCCTCTCTTCAAGGAAGCTGATGAGGGTATAGCACCACTGTACACTCAAAAATAGGTAGGTAGAAAAGGCGAGAGTTTCTAAAGTCAGATGGCACGCCAATGCAACCAGGGTCCTTCTAGAGCTACTCATCAGCACACTTACCGTGCCTAAGCATGTGGCCATGGTAAAATACGCTGGCCATACTGGGGTCAAGGATTTTGTATCCTGGGGAAATGCACTACCTGACCAGGTTGTGAAAAAGTCTGCATACAATATGGTTGAGGAGGCTTGTGTACTCCCCAATTAACAGGTTTTAGCATTGGAACCCCCTCAGGACAAGCCTTACACAGAAACAGCAGGATTGTACTTGAGGGAGTTGCAAGAAAGTGCATTACAGGAAGGAAAGGAGTGGTGGGTAGCCAGGGGCTGAACACAGGCAGCACACAACCTCATATACAGAAACACGTCCACAGGGAAGCCCGTTATGCTGCATAGCTTAGTCAACATAGCTCTGTCCCAGACCTGAAAAGCGACCTGAAAAACTTCCGCCCCATCTCACTCCTGCCCTTCCCCGCCAAGGTAATAGAGAAGACCATCAACAAACAGCTGACCACCTTCCCGGAAAACAACAACCTGCTCGACCCTTCACAAACCGGATTCCGAACCAACCACAGCACTGAAACCGCCTTCATCTCAGTCACAGACGACATCAGAACCCTGATGGACAATGGTGAAACAGTCACCCTCATCCTCCTCGACCTCTCGGCTGCCTTCGACACCGTCTGTCACCGCACCCTAATCACCCGCCTCCGCTCCACCGGGATCCAAGGCCAGGCCCTGGACTGGATTGCCTCCTTCCTCTCAAACTGTTCCCAAAGAGTTTACCTCCCACCGTTTCGCTCAGACCCCACCGAGATCATCTGCGGCGTACCTCAAGGCTCATCGCTCAGCCCAACACTCTTCAATGTCTACATGAGCCCCCTCGCCGACATCGTATGAAAGCAGAACATCATCATCACCTCCTACGCTGACGACACCCAACTTATACTCTCCCTCACCAAGGACCCCGCCAGCGCCAATACCAACCTACAAGAGGGCATGAAGGACGTCGCAGATTGGATGAGGCTCAGCCGCCTAAAGCTGAACTCTGACAAAACGGAAGTCCTCATCCTCGGCAACACCCCATCCGCTTGGGATGACTCCTGGTGGCCCACGGCCCTCGGCACCGCACCGACCCCCGCAGACCACGCCCGCAACCTCAGCTTCATCTTGGACCCTCTTCTCACCATGACCAAGCAAGTCAACGCCGTGTCCTCCGCCTGCTTCCTCACCCTCCGCATGCTCCGCAAGATCTTCCGCTGGATCCCCGCCGACACTAGAAAAACCGTGACCCACGCCCTCGTCACGAGCCGCCTGGACTACGGCAACACCCTCTACGCTGGGACCACCGCCAAACTCCAAAAACACCTGCAACGTATTCAAAATGCCTCGGCCCGCCTCATCCTCGACGTACCCCGCAACAGCCACATCTCCGCACACCTGAGACACCTGCATTGGCTCCCAGTCAGCAAAAGGATCACCTTCCGACTTCTCACCCACGCACACAAAGCCCTCCACAACAAGGGACCGGAATACCTCAACCGTCGCCTCAGCTTCTACGCCCCCACCCGTCTCCTCCTTTCCTCTGGCCTCGCGCTCGCTGCCGTCCCTCGCATCCGCCGCTCCACGGCAGGTGGGAGGTCCTTCTCCTTCCTGGCAGCCAAGACCTGAAACTCCCTCCCCACTAGCCTCAGGACCACCCAGGACCACTCCGCATTCCGGAGACTCCTAAAAACCTGGCTTTTCGAGCAGCAGTAACCCCCCCCTTTCCCCTAGCGCCTTGAGACCCGCACGGGTGAGTAGCGCGCTTTATAAATGTTAATGATTTGATTTGATTTGATCCCACTTGCACCTGCCAACACACAAAGCCATGGACAACATGATGGCAAAAGTCAAAGCGACTGGTTCATTCCTAACAACTCTGAATTAGTGACAATGTACCTGAACGAATGCTTTGTCTGCCAACTATACTCCAGCAAAATTGCTCTCAAGATCGTGTTGTCAGCTATTCCCAGACCAACAGGTCTTTCAGGGTGTTTCACATTGACATAATTGATATGATTGATCAGTGTGCTAACTATAGGTACCTGATTGTAGTGGTTTACCCATACTCTAGGTGGATCGAAGCCTGTCCTTGCGTGCACTTTGATGCCAAGGCAGCGGTGACATTCCTTGTCAGCGAGATAATGCCCAGGTGGGGGTGCCAGACATCATCCGCTCATACAATGAAAAACACATCATTAACTCCATGTTTGACCATATCTATACCCTATTAGGGATTACAGATAAATTAGCTTCAGTATACCACTCCCAAAGAAAAAGGTGACACCTGTCTAAAGAACAAAATAAGAAAACTTTTCACCAGCGTTAACAGAAAATGGCTCCACTGTTTGTCCCTAGCCTTGTTTGGGCTGAGGAACACACTCACCACCTCATACTGCACCAGATAGTAACGAGGAGACTGATGAGGACACCCATCCCAAAATGTGAACAAAATTAAGCGCTGAGACTAGCTCTCAAGCAGTAGGGGATGAATGGCATGTGTATCAGAGCTAAACAAAACTGTCAAATTCTTAACCAAACAGGTCACTGATCAGAGCCCAAGTGCACCACCGCCACCCTACAGTATCAAGTACCTCAACGTGGTCAAGAAGTTTACATTCAGAACTTTGTAAGAAAATGGAAGCAAGCCAAATTAAAGGACCCTGCTAAGTAATCTTTGCTATACGTACCACCCTTAAGGTGGAAGGTACAGATGCACAGGTCCATTTTTTCAATGTGCGGCTGAAACCTTCCATAGGTAACCCCCCATGAACTGCACCACAAACTTTTTTGAGCTGTTGATACCATCAAACTCCAACCACCAGAGAGCTACAGACATTCCCCTGGAACTTGTTCCAGGATGTATGGCATTTATACATTCTCTGGTTGTTGGGGTGCTAACTCATCCATGTATTGTTAATGATCTAATGTAGACTATTTTGAGAATTGTCACACTTGTGCAAGGACCTCACTCACGTCACCTTTAATTACACTGCACCCAACATTAGCATTCCACATGACATACACAGCACCATTTAACACAACACATGGTATCAGCGCATGACTGCCGTGGGCTCTAAGACCTCAGCTGGGTCATTCTATGTCTGTTCACTAATACCACATGCAGTAGGCACAGATAGATTGTACTTATCCCACAAGGTAGCTCCTGAGAAAGCGAAACACCTTCTCCATCTGTACCTGTGTAGAATTAGGGCTAAAATGCATCCTAGTAGAGTAGAGCCCCATAGGGTAGTAGTAAATCTGACCAGCTAGGAGACCAATCGAACAGCACTGTGCCTTCTTAGCGATATCGAAACTCAGCTAGACAGGATGCGCAGGAAGGCAGTTATAGGGCAGGACACTGTTAGGCCCTGGGATTTTCATGAGAAGAGGTTCATGGAAGTAGCTAAACAACCCAACCAGTGCATAAACACATCCACCCCTGCTTTCATCAGTGATCCCAGGGTGGCTCTTAGCATGTCTGGGGTTGTCTTTGTTAACGACAAATGAACCCCAGGCACAGAGTTTCACCTTGATGACATGAAGGTAAATGGGTCTTGTGGGGAGGGGATTAAATAACAGCATTGATACCCCATGTCAGGAGATCTGGGACACCAATGCAGTTGGATACACATGGATAGGAGGGAAGGGGCAACCCCTATCTGTATAGAAATTCACATTGTAATCCTTATGTTTCAGAGGCAAAGGAACCATTCCGCTGGGCATGAAAAGAGCTGTGGCACAATAATGCACATTTAAGACTTGAAATGGGGCACACCCATGCTGATGGACACCTACTGGCAGTGCATTGAATTTGCTTATACCCAGCTCGTCCCTGGATGTTGTTGCCTCTGCTCTCTTGTCACCATGCAAACCCCTACCCTGGCCATGCCCGGAGATGATCTAGCTGAACTGTACCAATATCTGCTGAGGAAGAAAACAACACTGTTGCATCAGGCTTGAAGGAGAAGAGCTGTTAATTATTTTTTGGCTGGGCTCAGTACAAGGACATTTCTGAGGAGTTTAGACTGCTCACTGATGTGCAAGTATTGGTGGGAGGGTGTATATCCTTCTTCACCTTGCAAACAAAAGCAAATGCCCCCTGGTTGGAGATAACATATGGGAGATGCTCTAAATGTTGAACAGTACTGAACTCGGCCTTAATGCTATCAAGGAAGAACCAAGAGCCAGTCACCTCATGGTGATGCAACATCAGTATGTTTTTGACCTGACAACTGCAATGGAGGGTGAGGTGTGTGCAAAGATCGGTGCTTCCTGCTGTACTTTCATACCTTGCAATGACATGGAAAATTAAACTTTGACCCTTGCTGTTCTGGCATTGCACCAACTGCAGACAGACATGTGTGAGGTGCCCCTGAGCTGCAGTTGTTCACAAACTAGTTCTCCTGGCTTCTCTGTGGCTGAAGGGTTTGTGCATGTCATTGTTGGCTGCTTTCATCATGTTACAGTTTTTGTGTGGCTTCCTACAATTTGGGGTTTCCAGTTGTAAAAACACAGTCCCCAAATTGAGTAGAGTGCAAGTAGCGAGGCAGGTGGGACAACAAAGTACCAGCACTGTGACTGATATAACTTGTGGGCTTGATGGTGGAGTTGAAAATTAAACTGGAGAGGGTAATGTTGATATTGGATGATTAATAACAATGTGCACAACAACAAGACTTCTTATATAGGAACAATACATTTTCATACGCAAACTAAGTCTCATTACTGCTGTTAGATTCCCCAGTTGTGAACACTCCATCCACCCAACATAGGTACGTGGTTAGGCAGGAGCTTAATGGCTGACATGTCACAGGTGGGATAACACTTAGCCAACAGCCAAACCCACAAACATGTAAACTTTGAACAGATCCCACAGATAGGCAGAAACACTACAATGGTCCCCGGAGATTGGCCCCAATAAAGCACACATGGGTGGAGGGATGTGTTAATTCCCAAAACACCATAACGTCAGATACCACACATAGTTAGGTACACTTAACCAATCAGGCCACAGCATACACAGCACACGCAGTGACCACACCAGACATCTAGACAGGTACTCACTGGCCCACACTGTGCCCACCCCAGGTCGAAGTCCGCCTTTTTTCCCTATCTAGAATTGTATCTGTGACTCCATGACAAATGTTCACATTTTATTACTTTATTGCAACTAGATAAATGTATAGAACTTCAATCAATTCAATGTGCTACAAGAGACAGACCTCAGACCCTGGTTATGTAACTGCTCTCCTAGCCGCAATATTTAATTAAACAAACCATTTCCTGTTTTGCCAGACACTTCCTGTCTTTTGTTAGTGAACGTAAGTTCTCATTCAAGCAACAAGACTAGCAGGGATGCCTCATTAAAAGTGTCATAGAAGGGGCACTTGATGGAAGAAGTGATGTTCTGAATCTGCTTATTTGAGATAAGGACAATTTGCACTTGGATAAAATTATGTTGGTACATCAGATAGAGGCTCATTATTTTTCACATAAATTGGGAATTGTCCAGTGGCACATGATTGTTCATAGGAGGGGGATATGGCAGAAACTTTTAAATCAATTACCTGAAAAAATAAATGTTACTCCACTGAGTGATGGAAAGGATATCTTCAAAAAAGTAGATTAGTTAGGATATTTTGTAGATACAAAAACATTTTAAAGACTGTGATTGGAAGTTATTATGGGAATTCATTACTCTGTGCGTGGCATTTAACTGCTACATTAAAATCAGGCTAACATAGCTAAAATAGAAAATGCATTTTGTGGAATGTAAAAACACGTTTAGAATTGACAAAATTGGTTTAGCTCTTGCAAAAGGAATTACAGCAGCCATAATGCTTCTGTGGGTGTTTAAAACGTCACACTATCTAATAGAAAGTGATAAAAGAATTAGCAAGCCAGCAAACAATAAAAATAAGTTAAAACGGGCCCTGTCACTGTATCCATGAAAACAGCTGTAGGGAATGAGTGTGAGTGGGTTTTCTAGGGCAAGAATGGCCTGTCAGATGGTGCACACTCACCAACATACACCAACATACACATGTGTGGATATTCACAAACTACTGTAAGCCCTATTGCAGTCCTGGAAAAGGTCAGAAATGTCTGGCTAAAAAGGGCAAGAGCAATTAGTTCCCTTTCCAGAGTTGCATTGAGTACTGGAAGTGGAACACCCTGATTACTGTTTTTGATGAAGCAGTAGTTTCTACACAGAGAAAAAACAGAAGAAAAAATCAGCAAATGCATTTGCATTTGTCCCTCAGACATAAATGAGCTGTGTAAATTGTGATTACTATGTTGACAATAAAATATTTAAAATATACCAATTGAAATACAACTCAGCCAATAAGGAAGGAGTTAATTTTTAATGTAAACATGTATCTAGCCCCCCTGAAACAAAGTTAAAGTATACTCATCGGTTGTGTGTAAATGGCCAGAAGAATGCAAGATCCTGTCAAAGAATCCATCTAACGGGCATGTTTCTCTGTTCTTGCGGCTCGTAGGATTTCCCCCGAGCCCTTTTGTTGTACGAAGCAGATGAGCAAGTGCCAATAAGTTAAAAGTACTGGAGATGCAGCTGGGAGACAGATGGAGTTATTATGAGCTGTGTTATCACGTCTGACCTTTGTGTGATGAAGATTGCTGTCTCCCGAGTATGAACTATGTTACACAATTCCAGTCTGAAAACATCTATTTGGTGAATGTGACAAACATCAAAAAATAAATACTTGATGTGGCAGTGAACGTTTGGAGGTCGCGTGTAATGGTGAAATGTCTAAAGTGTACTTACTAGGTTTAAGTAAATGTAATTCAGTAAGCTTCTCACACCAGCAGACTTCACCGACTTTTTTATTCTACTACATCACTTGTGAAGCTATAATTTCATTTTTGCCGAGCAAGATTTTAGCAAAGGTCACTTGAGTAGACTCTGTGACCCTGGTAACCGTGGCTTCCAAAGAAATTGTTCTATACATTGTTGCCAAGCTGGCCCAAGGGTAATAACAGTTGTAGAGTTATGCCACAGAACAAGGCCAGTTTCTTTCATTATGATTTTTTTAACGTTTCAATACATTTTCCGTAGTAGTCCAGGAAAAAAATATAATGCAAGAAAAGGCAGACATTCCATTTTAGAGAATGCCATGCAGTCTTAAACTGGATTAATTTTCTCACATCTTCATTTAAAAAAGTTAATAGTGATAAATTAACAGTAATGTGAAAAACATCTGCAATTTAAATTCAATAAACCTTTCACTTTTTTCCTAAAGATATTACATTGATACATAATTATTCAAACACAGTTAACGTTTTGTGTGGTGAGCTAAGCCAATGTATTTACCACTGTAATTACAATGTACAATGAAATAGGAATTTCATAAGGGAGAGGAACACCCATGATAGAAGCCAACTTTACGATCTAAAGCTGCAGCAAGCAATGTGGTATTTTTTGCAAATCTTTAAAGTCATGCTAACACGTCCCTTTATGACTAATTTACTCTCTCTGGGACTCGTTTTAGGCCAATGAATCTTTTGACCCTGATTGAAGACACCTTAGGACGAGATAGGTAATCAGCATGTCAATCAATATGTCAATAACGTCATCAATATTTACCATAATAAAACAATTCAGATTAGTCAAAGACATTAATAAAACTCAGAAAACACCATGACCTTGCAGTCATGAATAACCACACCAGTTTAGTACTATTATATGAAGTTTATTCCCTCCTGATTACAATTCTACTAATAAGTTTATTAGTCTCAAAACCAAGAAACACATTAGCATAGTCATAATATGGCAACTCTGGTAAGATTTCATCAAAGCAAGAATCACGAATATACGAATATAGCACAACGTCAACATAGGTTATCCTTAGCAGAGTATCATTATCACGTTATTCAACAAAGCATAGGTTCAGTTATTTGTCTATTTGCGTCTGTTTAGTGTACCCCTCATCTAACCTCGAATTAGCATTGGCATGTTGGGCTTCATGCAAAACAATTTAGCAACACCAGTTTAGAAAACATCTAACTAGGGTCTCTGTCAAAAGAAGCAGTTGGTACCTAGAAAGGAAAAGCAAACAGACAATTACAATTTCATTGTCATATAGTTACCCTCTGTATTGGGTCAGCATACAGGTTCGGTCTTCGTCCTCAGGACATCAGTTGATTTGCCATCAGCCAGGAATTTAGCAGTCGGGTAAAAGGGACACTTCCCTCATAAGGAAGTAAAGTGTAAATGGGCAATATATGGGCAAGGATGGTTTGAAGAACCAAACAGCAAAGTCTCTATGCAGAGTAACAAAGTGTCTGGGTCATAACAAATCGCATTAGCATCTCCCTAATGAAATCATTTCCTTGTGTCAAGGGTTTTTATCCCTTTTCTGTTGTATAGTCCCCTAAAATTTAATTGGTTGGGGTTGGCACCCCACTATCTCCCTCCAATGGGGTTTTGATGACTTCATTAAATTTGTCACCCCATAACAGTTCTCACGTAGTTTATTGGTCCTTATGATTGACGTCTTCAATGGGTAGAATGTCCAGGATGATTTCATACTCTTGTGGTCCTCTTTGCATCTTTTAGTCAGTGGTTCCATTGTCTGTACCGGTTCAGGTGACCTTGTACCTGCAACTAGTCTACACTGTTGCATTCAGCAAGAATGTTTCACTAAGCAAGTCGAATTTCATGAGAACGGATCTACTACAGTTACATTAATCTTCTAACTTGGAAAAATTCAAGTTCATGTCCTTCAGCAAGTCAGCACACTGCACGTTAGAAAAACACATTTAATATGAAACCGGGCAGCTAGGCATCGACTCATGCTAACTAAGGCCTAATGATTTATTAGCAGAACTTTAACATATAACCTTTTATCATTAGTGCAAAATCATACTTTAACATAACATTTCATCATTATTAATCAGTTTCATTAGTCATTGTATATATTGGTGGCCATTCCCCGTGGGCACATTTCAAGCGCACGTTTAGCAAAATACATTAATGCATTTTCTATGCAGCATCATTATACATTAGTTCAAAAACATTTCCTATTAATTTCTAAGTATATAAGCTGCGCTCTCTCAGTCACATTCCTCACCTACTGAGTTTCAATACTTCCACTTCTGCCCTAGTGTAATTAGTATTCCAGTGCACATGCTCGTACATTTAGGGGAAATGTAGATATGGTTTGTGCAGAAATATGTTGTAAAAAATATGTCAGGAAGCAAAACATGAAGGCAACAATGTATTGAAAACAATGAAACAGGGGTATGTATGGCATAATTATGTTTTCACATTGTTGAACTTCTTTTTTTGTGCTTTGCATTCTGAAACCAGCAATATTTTCTGTTAACATTATACAAAGTCTGAAACAATGACATTAAATCGTTTTCTAATAAACAATATAGCTACCCAAGACTTGTAATTAGTGGTCAAAGCAAATCCCCACACTTTGCAGTGACTTTATCTTACAAACTTGTGCGAATTATTCCTTTTTAGTAAAAACACATTTTACTCTCAAACCATTGAAAAACCCTAAGACAGGTTACCTTTAGCCACCTGCCCCAGGAGAAGAACAATGTTCTGTGGAGGGTGTAAATTCAGTAAGTCTTGTGTACATCTCACCCTCAAGCTGCCTCCCTACGCCCATATCATCCCACATATCAGACATTTTCACTTTGTTTCCGTACACAAAATACACCCAGTTCAAACTCCTAATCTACATATATAAAGTACTTAAAAACACTGGCCCTGCCTACTTCAATAGATGCATTCACTTTCACTCAACTCCCAGGCAACTTCGCCCTCCCAGACTTTCACTAGCACATGTACCCCACATTCACAAAACAAAAGTTGGAGGCCGCACCTTCTCATACATTTCCCCAAAGCATGGAATGACCTATAACATTACATTAAAGCTTTCTCATTGCTTCTTGTCTTTCACAAGAAGCTGAAGATCTGGCTCTTTGGATAATCTCATCTAGGGGATAACCGCCTACCCTACTGGAATGCATCTGGAGACCCTCACATGTGATTATCATGCTATACAAATCTAGATAAGATAAGACTAACGTTGTTAAGCACTGTAAAGAATGCCTCTTTTTGCATGTTCAACCCCACATTTTTGGACTGATGCTGCTGGTTTTTTGACCCTGAGAGTGCACTGCGGCTTAGCAACCAGACCTCAGTGCCAGTGCTCTGACCATATACAAATTGCATGTCAGATTAGATATACCTAGTTGGAAAGGACTGACTTATGTATAAGTCCCTAGTATATGGTACCCAGGGCATGTAAGGCAGAGTGTCCACTCAGGGCTTCAGCACTGTCTGTGTCACCCTATGTGAGACAAAGTACAAAATGGATCCCAGCCTGCCACTGCAGACTGGAAGGACAGTGTTCACACTGCCAGTTCGACTTTGCCGTTCACACCAATGGCAAATCAACCCTATCTCTTAACAATATATATGTCTCCCCTAAGGAAGACCTATAGAACCCTATGGCATGGAGCTGTATTTTGTTAAGCATGACATACATTTTTTTTTAAATGTCTACACAGCAAATTGTAATTTTGCTGAGGATAATTTAGTAGTCCCATTGGTTAACACAGTGCACACCAACCAAAATGGCTAACACCTGAAAGGGACTACCTAACTGGGTCATGTAAGGTATCAAATTGATCATGGCTTTAAACCTGACCTGATGCCCAGGTCGAGTGTAATACCACAATTAAAGTTTAGCAACTTTACTCTGTACTCCAGTTAGCCCAAAAGCCTCACAAAGACCCTGGCACACAGATAGCTGTCTGACTACCTGGGGAGACAATTCATAGGCATAGGAACA
The DNA here is from genome assembly GCF_031143425.1 of Pleurodeles waltl. NCBI lineage: Eukaryota > Metazoa > Chordata > Amphibia > Caudata > Salamandridae > Pleurodeles > Pleurodeles waltl. The sequence goes on from NC_090448.1 coordinate 1,071,481,046, forward strand.
AAGACAATTGCCACAGAGTGAGGTGTCACCTTGTCTCCCATGATGGCCATTCAGGGTGTTTGCCCAAAAGGTGAAATTAAAAGGGGAAGCTGCCTTTGGAAGAAAAGTAGCACCAACACCTCTGAGCAGGATGGCTTAGGGGAAACGTGCCCTCAAACCGGTTTTACTATGGGTGTGTAGCCCTTTGGTAGCCAAACTTCTTGGATGGGCTACCAAGCTCCTGACGACCAAGAAAGGGTTGTGCCAAATTGAAAGGGGCAAGAATGTGGCATTCTGGGATAGCCAGATGCCACACATGAAAAGGAACTTGTCACTGGGCATGTAGAGGACCCAGTACCTCATTGGCTACTAACCGTGTGGTCCCCTCAGTGTACTGGTCTGGGATAAATATGGCAAACCTGGCACCCTGACCCTTAGGTCACACTGGAATCAGAGATAGGACTGCAGAATGACTGCCCTTGGACTCCACAAAGACAGCCTGCATAGTCAGAAGGACTGCACCTGCTGCACTTTGAGCAACCAGTTTGTACCCTGCCCAAGGCTCTTAGCTCTGGGAAAAGTTGATTTCCAGACCCAACCTACGGCAGTTACTCCAAGGATCATTTAGCTGATCTCTTGCAACCAGCTCCAGGGACACAGGAGCTAAAGAGGCCCAAATCAATAAGTTGGTAACCACAGCAGAAGCCTTGCCGCTAACAGTTGCCGGGCACCCAGAAGGACAAATCTGGCCTAGCCAAAAGTTGCACCCAAAACTGGCAGACTTGGAAGTGCCATCCAAGTCTGAATTCATCAAACCCAAGGGGCAGTAACATCCACCTAAGGATTTCACCCCAATCAGGGTGCATACTGACCAGTGGCCCAGCATTGAAAGGTCTGCCACTACAATGTAGAGGACTATGAGGGACCCAGTTTCTGTGGGAAGTTCACCCCACTTCGCTCATGAACCAAGGAGCAAGTACAAAGACACCCCCATCGACTGCACCACAACCAGTGCATCTTTTGAGCATCTGTTTCCTGCATCGTCAGCATCAGGTCCACTCCATTGATGTCTATTGTGGACATTCTGTAAAGTAACTGCCCAAAATGTCCACTCTGCCCCCCTAGACCTCTGCCCCGTAAGAACTGGTTGCCCAGTCAGAGCCAGAACTAACTGTTTCACACTGTTCAAAGTATCCAAAGATTTTGTTTATCACTTTTTGTTTGTGGTTGCATTTAAAAGTCTTAGGGCCATATTTATACTTTTTGACGCAAAACTGCGCTAACGCAGTTTTGTGTCAAAAAAATATGCGCCGGCTAACGCCATTCTGAAGCGCCATGCGGGCGCCGTATTTATTCAATGACGTTAGCCGGCGTTAGCCGGCGGAGCTGCCTGGTGTGCGTGAAAAAAAATTACGTACACCAGGCAGCGCCGGCGTAGGGGAAAATGGAGCTTGGGTGCCAAAAAATGGGGCAAGTCAGGCTGAGGCAAAATTTTCGCCTCAACCCGATTTGCGCCATTTTTTTTTACTCCCAACCCCCATTGAAATGACTCCTGTATTAGCAAAGACAGGAGTCATGCCCCCTTGCCCAATGGCCATGCCCAGGGGACTTATGTCCCCTGGGCATGGTCATTGGGCATAGTGGCATGTAGGGGGGCACAAATCAGGCCCCCCTATGCCACAAAAAAAAAAAGAAAATATTACTTACCTGAACTTACCTTATGTTCCCTGGGATGGGTCCCTCCATCCTTAGGCGTCCTCCTGGGGTGGGCAAGGGTGACAGGGGGTGTCCCTGGGGGCATGGGAGGGCACCTCTGGGCTCCTTCCGAGCCCACAGGTCCCTTAACGCCTGCCCTGACCAGGCGCTAAAAAACGCCGCAAAAGCGGCTGGACGTCATTTTTTTTGACCCGCCCACTCCCGGGCGTGATTTTTGCCCGGGAGTGTAAATACGGCGCACATGCCTCTGAGTCAATTTTTTAGGCGGGAACGCCTACCTTGCATATCATTAACGCAAAGTAGGTGTTCACGCTAAAAAGTGACGCAAACTCCATGGACTTTGGCGCTAGACGCGTCTAACGCCAGAGTATAAATATGGAGTTAGTTTTGCGTTGAATTTGCGTAAAAAAAAACGACGCAAATCTGGCGCAAACGGAGTATAAATATGCCCCTTAATACCTTCTAAAATCTGTATGTCCAAAACCCTTCTGTGGATTTTGCTCATCAATGTGTGTTCCTTCTTTTGTGTGTTATGGCTTTCTTGTTTCATTTTTTGGTGCTGTTAAATGTTTTACACATAGTTCCTTTGCCAAGCCTTACTTCTAGTAGCCACAGCTACCCAGGATTGAGCTTAAGGTTAAGTAAACAAGCCTGACTGGACCTAAGATGGTATTTGCAAGTGTACTGCATGATAAGGCCCCACTGGCAAATCATATAGTACACCCAAATCCTCACAAGCACTATGTAAATAATATTAGAATTAGAATTATAGTTTGATAAAAATGAGTGAAATGACAAAATTCATTGTGGTGTGATCAGATATATGGGATATATATAAAAATAAAGAAAATGAAGAAGGTAATCATGAATTTTCAAAAACACCAACAGTGAATTATTTAAAAGAATTAAATGCACAAATATAATATGCAACCAATCAAAGCTGTTGAACAGTCTTCAGCTAGATTCATGTCATGCACCAGGAAATACAATAACATTCATCATGATCCTAAAGACATCCACTAGTTATCTGAAACGCCATGATAAATTTAAAATACCATGCTTAAATCACAAATGTAACACAAAAATGAATTTCAAATCCTGCCAAACTAATCCCCAAAAATAAGTCCCTAAAAAAGCAAAAAAAACAACATAAAAAGGTTTCCAATAATCCATAATTATGTCTGAAATGGAGTGCCACATCCCCAGAACCAGAGTCATTGTCAAACCCCACTTCAAACTAAAGAAGAAAAAAGACTACAAATGAAAGAAAGGAATCTAAAAACAATGAGGGCAAATTCAAATGAAAATGAAAGACTTGATCTGCATCGAAAACAATGAAGGCATTTTTGAAAAACTGTTAGTATGAAAAAAATATTATTTACTATGTTGCATTTTTTTAAATATTTTAGTTTAGAACTGATTTGCTGTTTAATTTTTTTGGGTAAAAATAAGGTTCATAAATATCGTGTGCATATTGGAATGTTGGAACAACTTGATTATATAAATATATCTAAATTATATATTATTATATATATATAAATATATATATATAAACAAACACTCGAACTCGGTGTTTCCTTTCTGCACCAGACCGTCAACGGTGCTAGTCTCAATGCGCGCGCCATCACTTATTTTATAAACACATTTCTTCCGCGTTTCCGAAGAAAGACAGCACTCCACGAACACAGCAAGTGTAATTGTTTAATCGCCAACAGGGACGCGTTTCGGCATTGCCGCCTTCTTCAACCTGTTGATCACTATATTGGCTAAGTTTAAATACTTTCATGTTGATGTTTACAACCAACCATCGTGCGTGTTAAACAAACCTTATTATACAATGAGTTTTCCCAACAATAAATACATGGAAACTAAATTTTGAACAGTGTTAACACTTAACATATTGTGCCTTACAAAGTAAATATACAAACTAATAATTTAACCCAATGAACCGTATTTTAGAAAAACTTGTTGCCGTTGGCAAAATTATTTTTATATACATTGAAATGGATTTCATTTTAAGTTTTAAATTTTAATTTTGAATGTAAAACTTTTGTAATTACAAAATTAATATGCAGACTATGCCTATCCTTAATTTTATATCATTTGAGTCTATTTCTCCTAGACTGCTATGGCAATGTCTTATTGAAAACCTTAAGTATGATAACCTTGCTGTCCAAATATGTCAATGTAAGTGAATGTGCATCTCCTCACTACTGTTTAACCCTTTTGGTTCTTTGGAATCGAATGTTAATATGTATTTGGATTCTAATTTTCTCAACTTCTTTTCTCTGTCACCTACTCGAATGTCTTTCTTGATACCATCTATGACACTATGGGGGTCATTCTAAGTCTGGAGGGCGGCGGAGGCCGCCCGCCAGACTTCCCCCCTCCAAAATACTGCTCCGCGGTCGCAAGACCGCTGAGGGTATTTTGGCTTTTGCACTGGGCTGGCGGGCGACCGCCAAAAGGCCGCCCGCCAGCCCAGTGCAAAAACCCTTCCTACGAGGACGCCGGCTCAGAATTGAGCCGGCGGAGTGGGAAGGTGCGACGGGTGCAGTTGCACTCGTCGCGTATTTCACAGTCTGCAATGCAGACAGTGAAATTCAAAGTGGGGCCCGCTTATGGGGGCCCCACGACACCCCATACCGCCATCCTGTTCCTGGCGGGCGAACCGCCAGGAACAGGATGGCGGTATGGGGTGTCTGAATCCGCCGCCATGGAGGATTCAGAAGGGCAGCGGAAAACCGGCGGGAGACCGCCGGTTTTCCTCTTCTGACCGCGGCTGAACCGCCGCGGTCAGAATGCCCTGCGGGGCACCGCCAGCCTGTTGGCGGTGCTCCCGCCGACCCTGGCCCTGGCGGTCTTGTACCGCCGGGGTCAGAATCACCCCCTATATGTGATGTCCTCTATTTTACCTCCATGTCTTTCATGTATGTGTCTAGCTACTGGGTATGAATCATGTTTATTCAGAATTGCCCTCAAATGTTGCAGAATCCTTCTGTGTACTTGTAATTTGGTGCTGCCCACATACATTTTGGGACAGCTACACTTTAAAATGTAAACTACAAAATCACTTTTACAGTTGTATCTGCCTTTAATACGATGAACAATCTTCTCCTCTATCTCAACAAATTTTATGTTTTCACCATTCCTGCACCATTCCTGCAAGCTTTACATTTGGAACATCTATAGAAGCCATCTTGTGATTGAATCCAATTCTTATTTGACTTATCCTGTCTTACATCACTTTTTACTAGGATATCCTTCATCGAGGTTCCCTTCCTATATGCAATTAAGGGTTTGATAGGTATTCGTTCCCCTATTACTGGATCACTTCTCAATACATGCCAGTGTTTCTTCAACAATTTTCTCACATCACAACGTGCAGTGTTGTAAGTTGTTATGAACCTTGCTATCCCTTGTGTTCTAGTTGGTTGTCTTCTGCTCCCATTATCCCTGCCTTGATTGGAAAAAAGGAGAGCATCTCTCGTGTATGATTCTACTTTTCTGGTGGCTCTTTCCAATATAGCATTGGAATATCCTCTGATGCGTAATCTGTCTGTCATTTCTTCTGAAACCTTCATAAAACTATTCTCTGTGCTACAAATTCTTTTAGCTCTTAATAACTCTCCAAATGGGATATTGTTGATCAATGGTTGGGGGTGATAACTCATGGCATGTGAAATACTGTTACCTGCCGTTGGTTTTCTGAATACTGTTGTCTCTATTTTGTTGTTAATAATCATTACTCTCACATCAAAAAATTCAATATCTTGATGGTCAATTTTCCCTGTGAATGTTAAATTGCAATCATTCATGTTAATTTCTTCAATACATTTTGTGGCAGTCTCTGAATTCCCCTTCCAAATTCTTAAAATACCGTCTATGTATCTAACCCACATGATTATGTTATCATTCCATTTATCAAATGGGGGACTGTTTAATATTAGCTCTTCCCACCATCCCATGCATAAGTTGGCGTAACTTGGTGCAAAGCAAGTTCCCATTACGGTGCCCCGTTGTTGTTCAAAGATCTCTTGGTTAAAAAAAAACATATTATGCTCTAGGCACCATTCTATCATTTCAATTAGCATTCTACTTTGTTGGTAAAACTTGATTGGTCTGGCCCGTAAAAAATACTCAACGGCCTTTACCCCCAATTTGTGTGGTATACTTGTGTACAAAGACGTGACATCCAGTGTTATCAACAAAAATTCATTTTCCCATGGAACATCAAAAATCTTTCTCAAGAAGTCAGTGCTATCTTTTAAATATGATGGTAAGCTCATTACAAGGGGTTGTAGAAAGGAATCAATGTATTGTGATACAAACTCAAATAGGCTTCCTTTGATGGATACTATTGGCCTGCCTGGTGGTTTTAAGGCATCTTTATGAATCTTGGGAATCAAATAAAATACCGGAAGTTTGGGATAATCAACCCTTAAAAATCTATGTTCATGATCACTGATTAACGTTCTTTCTCTCCATTGCTCGAGTTTCTGATCAAATTTGACCTTCACATTTTCCACATGTTGCATGTCTATCCTTTTATAACAAGTTGTGTCATTTAACTGTGTGTATGCTTCTTTCATGTAATCTTCCATGGACCATATAACAATGTTCCCTCCTTTGTCTGAACCTCTGATTACAATTAGGGGATTATTGACTAATTTTTTCAAAGTCTTCAAATATCCACTTCTCTTCTTAATTGTTTGTCTTGTAACTTTATGTCTCAGAGATTTAAGTTCTTTGATCATAATGTCAGAGAACTGATCGATCAAATCTCCACTTGGGGCTGGTACTGTTCTGGATTTTGGTTTTAAACCCGATGCTCCTTCTTCATCTAATCGTATACCTTCCATTTCTAGTCTTGCAACTAATTGCTCTTCACTGGACAATTCCATTGTTTCATCTTCTAATGCCCATAGCTCTCGCATTAGATATAAATCTTCAATTAATAGGTTGTCCTTTCTTTCAATGCTCTCATCTATAGTCATTTGTTCAGCTACCGCACTAGGTTCGCTTACCTTTCTTCTGCTAATTGAATGTATTTTTTACAATTTTAGTTTACGTATGAACAAAAAAAGATCTATACGACTTTGCTCATAATCAAACTCATCAGGTTGGCAATACGAGAGCCCAAAAGTTAGGTTCTTAATATCATCATCTTCTAGAATCATTTCGGATAAATTGATCACTGTGTTATCATCCTTCAATAACGTTTGTTGCTACGAGTCGTTTTCTCGCCCTCGTCCCTGTTAGCGATTAAACAATTACACTTGCTGTGTTCGTGGAGTGCTGTCTTTCTTCGGAAAAGCGGAAGAAATGTGTTTATATATATATATATATGCATATATATATATATATATATATATATATAAAACCTAGTGGCGGTGTTTGTTTTGTTAATAACTTTGGCACTGTTTGATGAATCTTAACATAATGTTCCTAAAAAACAATGGACACCACTTCAGGTGCTGTCTAGATCCGTCATGTGGAGGCCCTAAAAAAGGCCCCAAAAAAAAGGGGGAAGAGCTAAAACATGTTTTCCCCATTAATTTTTCCATAGAGATTTTCAAAAGCGATAGCACCGAAACCACTCGACAGAATTACACCAAATTTACATTTGTATATAGAGGGGCGCGAAGGGTTCATAATCCCTCCCGGTCTGGTGCTGAGATCTGATTGGCTGGCAATACTTCAAAAAGGAAGTGTTGTCAGCCATTTTGGGAAACAAAAAAGATAAACAAATAAAGAAAACGGGCCAATGTAGAGTCACCCTGACACCTTAGCTCTGGTGGTGGGGTCTCAGAGGGACCCCTCAGTGCTGAAAAGCATTTTGTTCACGATGGGTTAATGAATCCGCAGCAACATTTTGTTAAAAAATGAATCACGGGCTCCTGCTTCGTCATTTTCAAGCTCCTGGGTGAGTTAAATCCCAGAGGCATTATTTAAGTGTGGGGGTGGGGGAACCCAGCCCCCTCCTGCCGCTTCAGGAATCACTACCCCCTTGGGCATTAATCAAAGTTAAAGTTAATTGGTGGGTGCCTATCCCCCCCAGCCCCAGGGACCACCACCTCCCTAGGGCATTAAACAAATTGGGTGCAGGGGCATGTGGATCCCCCGCAGCCCTGGGGAACACCATCTCACCCGGGCATATGTGCCAAGCCACAGCAAACACTGCTCCAATGAAATGAGAGCTGTCAAACAGCTCTCCCTTCTTCAGGCCAGAGGTGTCCTCTGTCTGCTTGCCCATGGAGAGCAAGGCACACAGAGGAAACTGCTCTCACAGAGAGGGAACTGCTATAGCAATGCTGGCCCCCAAAGGAGATGGAGACCAAGTTGGGACTACAGTCCCCAACATTGTGACTGGGTGCCTTGGGGGGTACCCAGGTCAGATGGCCGGGCCACGAGGGTTTGGTCTCCGGTGCCTATATCGGCTCTGAGGAGGGGTACCATGTGCCCCCCAAAAAAATAATTATGCCACTCCCCAGGGAATGGTGTCCCCAGGGCCATTATCAGCCCCACAAAAAAATGTAAATGTTTAGGCCAGGCTCCAGGGGATGGTAGCCATGGGGATGAGATCGGCCTCGGGGACACATAGCCTCCCTCCCAAAGAAAAAAATATATTTACGATGGGCCCCGGGGCATGGGGTCCCCAGGACTGATATCAGCCTGAGGAGGGGGGGCACGCAGGTCTTGGTGGTTATAGGGGTTGGCCACTGGACTGGCTGCCCTAAGGTAACTATAACACACGCCCTCACCATGCACTGCTAATTACCGCACATACTACAGCACTCATGACATCTTTAATAACATCATTGATAATGTCACTGTAACATCTATAGTAAAATTATTGATCAGATAACTGTGCATGGTGGAGTGAGAGTTATAGTTTCCTTAGGGCATGAACTATAGTTTCTTGAGATAACTGTAACTATAACTGGTGAATTTCTATGGTTTGGTACATTTAAAATGTGAGCCTAATTATAACGTCCATGTTACCTTTGATTGTTTAACCCCTTCGCTGCCAGGCCTTTTCCCCCTCCTGTTCCGAGCCTTTTTTTGGCTATTTGGGGCAGTTCGCGCTTAGGCCCTCATAACTTTTTGTTCACATAAGCTACCCACGCCAAATTTGCGTCCTTTTTTTCCAACATCCTAGGGATTCTAGAGGTACCCAGACTTTGTGGGTTCCCCAGAAGGAGGCCAAGAAATTAGCCAGAATACAGTGAAAATTTCATTTTTTTCAAAAAAATGGGAAAAAGGGGCTGCAGAAGAAGGCTTGTGGTTTTTTCCCTGAAAATGGCATCAACAAAGGGTTTGCGGTGCTAAAATCACCAGCTTCCCAGCTTTCAGGAACAGGCAGAATTGAATCAGAAAACACAATTTTTCAACACAATTTTGGCATTTTACTGGGACATACCCCATTTTTACGATTTTTTGTGCTTTCAGACTCCTTCCAGTCAGTGACAGAAATGGGCATGAAACCAATGCTGGATCCCAGAAACCGCAACATTTCTGAAAAGTAGACAAAATTCTGAATTCAGCAAGGGGTAATTTGTGTAGATCCTACAAGGGTTTTCTACAGAAAATAACAACTGAAAAAGAAAAATATTGAAATTGAGGTAAAAAAACATCAATTTTTCTCTGCATTTTACTCTGTAACTTTTTCCTGCAATGTCAGATTTTCGAAAGCAATATACCGTTACGTCTGCTGGACGCCTCTGGTTGCGGGGATATATAGGGCTAAATGAGCTGCACCCTGCAGTGCGTTTTCATTCTATACCGGGTATACAGCAATTCATTTGCTGAAATATAAAGGGTGAAAAATAGCTATCAAGAAAACCTTTGTATTTCCAAAAAGGGTACAAGATAAGGTGTTGAGGAGCAGTGGTTATTTGCACATCTCTGAATTCCGGGGTGACCATACTAGCATGTGAAGTACAGGGCATTTCTCAAATAGATGTCTTTTTTACACACTCTCTTCTATTTGGAAGAAAAAATTTTAGAGAAAGACAAGGGGCAATAACACTTGTTTTGCTAATCTATGTTCCCCCAAGTCTCCCGATAAAAATAATACCTCACTTGTGTGGGTAGGCCTAGCACCCGCGACAGGAAACGCCCCAAAACGCAACGTGGACACATCACATTTTTTTATAGAAAACAGAGGTGTTTTTTTGCAAAGTGCCTACCTGTAGAGTTTGGCCTCTAGCTCAGCCGGCACCTAGGGAAAACTACCAAACCTGTGCATTTTTGAAAACTAGAGACCTAGGGGAATCCAAGATGGGGTGACTTGTGGGGCTCTGACCAGGATCTGTTACCCAGAATCCTTTGCAAACCTCAAACTTTGGCTAAAAAAACACATTTTCCTCAAATTTTGGTGACAGAAAGTTCTGGAATCGTAGAGGAGCCACACATTTCCTTCCACCCAGCGTTCCCCCAAGTCTCCTGATAAAAATGATACCTCACTTGTGTGGATAGGCCTAGCGCCCGCGACAGGAAATGCCCCAAAACGCAAGGTGGACACATCCAATTTTTTGAAAGAAAACAGAGGTGTTTTTTGCAAAGTGCCTACCTGTAGATTTTGGCCTCTAGCTCAGCCGGCACCTAGGGAAACCTACCAAACCTGTGCATTTTTGAAAACTAGAGACCTAGGGGAATCCAAGATGGGGTGACTTGTGGGGCTCTGACCAGGTTATGTTACCCAGAATCCTTTGCAAACCTCAGAATTTGGCTAAAAAAATACATTTTCCTCACATTTTGGTGACAGATAGTTCTGGAATCAGAGAGGAGCCACAAATTTCCTTCCACCCAGCGTTCCCCCAAGTCTCCTGATAAAAATGATACCTCACTTGTGTGGGTAGGCCTAGCGCCCGCGACAGGAAACGCCCCAAAACGCAACGTGGACACATCACATTTTTTGATAGAAAACAGAGGTGTTTTTTTGCAAAGTGCCTACCTGTAGATTTTGGCCTCTAGCTCAGCCGGCACCTAGGGAAACCTACCAAACCTGTGCATTTTTGAAAATTAGAGACCTAGGGGAATCCAATATGGTGTGACTTATGGGGCTCTGACCAGGATCTGTTACCCAGAATCCTTTGCAAACCTCAAACTTTGGCTAAAAAAACACATTTTCCTCAAATTTTGGTGACAGAAAGTTCTGGAATCGTAGAGGAGCCACACATTTCCTTCCACCCAGCGTTCCCCCAAGTCTCCTGATAAAAATGATACCTCACTTGTGTGGGTAGGCCTAGCGCCCGCGACAGGAAATGCCCCAAAATGCAACGTGGACACATCACATTTTTTTAAAGAAAACAGAGGTGTTTTTTGCAAAGTGCCTACCTGTAGATTTTGGCCTCTAGCTCACCTAGGGAAACCTACCAAACCTGTGCATTTTTTAAAACTAGAGACCTAGGGGAATCCAAGATGGGGTGACTTGTGGGGCTCTGACCAGGTTATGTTACCCAGAATCCTTTGCAAACCTCAGAATTTGGCTAAAAAAACACGTTTTCCTCACATTTTGGTGACAGATAGTTCTGGAATCAGAGAGGAGCCACAAATTTCCTTCCACCCAGCGTTCCCCCAAGTCTCCTGATAAAAATGATACCTCACTTGTGTGGGTAGGCCTAGCGCCCGCGACAGGAAATGCCCCAAAACGCAACGTGGACACATCTCATTTTTTTAAAGAAAACAGAGGGTTTTTTTGCAAAGTGCCTACCTGTAGATTTTGGCCTCTAGCTCAGCCGGCACCTAGGGAAACCTACCAAACCTGTGCATTTTTGAAAACTAGAGACCTAGGGGAATCCAAGATGGGGTGACTTGTGGGGCTTTGACCAGGTTCTGTTACCCAGAATCCTTTGCAAACCTCAAAATTTGGCTAAAAAAACACATTTTCCTCACATTTTGGTGACAGAAAGTTCTGGAATCGGAGAGGAGACACAAATTTCCTTCCACCCAGCGTTTCCCCAAGTCTCCTGAGAAAAATGATACCTCACTTGTGTGGGTAGGCCTAGCGCCCGCGACAGGAAACGCCCCAAAACGCAACGTGGACACATCACATTTTTTTATAGAAAACAGAGGTGTTTTTTTGCAAAGTGCCTACCTGTAGATTTTGGCCTCTAGCTCAGCCGGCACCTAGGGAAAACTACCAAACCTGTGCATTTTTGAAAACTAGAGACCTAGGGGAATCCAAGATGGGGTGACTTGTGGGGCTCTGACCAGGATCTGTTACCCAGAATCCTTTGCAAACCTCAAACTTTGGCTAAAAAAACACATTTTCCTCAAATTTTGGTGACAGAAAGTTCTGGAATCGTAGAGGAGCCAAACATTTCCTTCCACCCAGCGTTCCCCCAAGTCTCCTGATAAAAATGATACCTCACTTGTGTGGGTAGGCCTAGTGCCCGCGACAGGAAATGCCCCAAAATGCAACGTGGACACATCACATTTTTTTAAAGAAAACAGAGGTGTTTTTTGCAAAGTGCCTACCTGTAGATTTTGGCCTCTAGCTCACCTAGGGAAACCTACCAAACCTGTGCATATTTGAAAACTAGAGACCTAGGGGAATCCAAGATGGGGTGACTTGTGGGGCTCTGACCAGGTTATGTTACCCAGAATCCTTTGCAAACCTCAGAATTTGGCTAAAAACACACGTTTTCCTCACATTTTGGTGACAGATAGTTCTGGAATCAGAATGGAGCCACAAATTTCCTTCCACCCAGCGTTCCCCCAAGTCTCCTGATAAAAATGATACCTCACTTGTGTGGGTAGGCCTAGCGCCCGCGACAGGAAATGCCCCAAAACGCAACGTGGACACATCTAATTTTTTTAAAGAAAACAGAAGTTTTTTTTGCAAAGTGCCTACCTGTAGATTTTGGCCTCTAGCTCAGCCGGCACCTAGGGAAACCTACCAAACCTGTGCATTTTTGAAAACTAGAGACCTAGGGGAATCCAAGATGGGGTGACTTGTGGGGCTTTGACCAGGTTCTGTTACCCAGAATCCTTTGCATACCTCAAAATTTGGCTAAAAAAACACATTTTCCTCACATTTTGGAGACAGAAATTTCTGGAATCAGAGAGGAGCCACAAATTTCCTTCCACCCAGCGTTCCCCCAAGTCTCCTGATAAAAATGATACCTCACTTGTGTGGGTAGGCCTAGCGCCCGCGACAGGAAATGCCCCGAAACGCAACGTGGACACATCACATTTTTTGAAAGAAAACAGAGGTGTTTTTTGCAAAGTGCCTACCTGTAGATTTTGGCCTCTAGCTCAGCCGGCACCTAGGGAAACCTACCAAACTTGTGCATTTTTGAAAACTAGAGACCTAGGGGAATCCAAGATGGGGTGACTTGTGGGGCTTTGACCACGTTCTGTTACCCAGAATCCTTTGCATACCTCAAAATTTGTCTAAAAAAACACATTTTCCTCACATTTTGGTGACAGAAAGTTCTGGAATCGGAGAGGAGCCACAAATTGCCTTCCACCCAGCGTTTCCCCAAGTCTCCTGAGAAAAATGATACCTCACTTGTGTGGGTAGGCCTAGCGCCCGCGACAGGAAACGCCCCAAAACGCAACGTGGACACATCACATTTTTTTATAGAAAACAGAGGTGTTTTTTTGCAAAGTGCCTACCTGTAGATTTTGGCCTCTAGCTCAGCCGGCACCTAGGGAAAACTACCAAACCTGTGCATTTTTGAAAACTAGAGACCTAGGGGAATCCAAGATGGGGTGACTTGTGGGGCTCTGACCAGGATCTGTTACCCAGAATCCTTTGCAAACCTCAAACTTTGGCTAAAAAAACACATTTTCCTCAAATTTTGGTGACAGAAAGTTCTGGAATCGTAGAGGAGCCAAACATTTCCTTCCACCCAGCGTTCCCCCAAGTCTCCTGATAAAAATGATACCTCACTTGTGTGGGTAGGCCTAGTGCCCGCGACAGGAAATGCCCCAAAATGCAACGTGGACACATCACATTTTTTTAAAGAAAACAGAGGTGTTTTTTGCAAAGTGCCTACCTGTAGATTTTGGCCTCTAGCTCACCTAGGGAAACCTACCAAACCTGTGCATATTTGAAAACTAGAGACCTAGGGGAATCCAAGATGGGGTGACTTGTGGGGCTCTGACCAGGTTATGTTACCCAGAATCCTTTGCAAACCTCAGAATTTGGCTAAAAACACACGTTTTCCTCACATTTTGGTGACAGATAGTTCTGGAATCAGAATGGAGCCACAAATTTCCTTCCACCCAGCGTTCCCCCAAGTCTCCTGATAAAAATGATACCTCACTTGTGTGGGTAGGCCTAGCGCCCGCGACAGGAAACGCCCCAAAACGCAACGTGGACACATCACATTTTTTTATAGAAAACAGAGGTGTTTTTTTGCAAAGTGCCTACCTGTAGATTTTGGCCTCTAGCTCAGCCGGCACCTAGGGAAAACTACCAAACCTGTGCATTTTTGAAAACTAGAGACCTAGGGGAATCCAAGATGGGGTGACTTGTGGGGCTCTGACCAGGATCTGTTACCCAGAATCCTTTGCAAACCTCAAACTTTGGCTAAAAAAACACATTTTCCTCAAATTTTGGTGACAGAAAGTTCTGGAATCGTAGAGGAGCCAAACATTTCCTTCCACCCAGCGTTCCCCCAAGTCTCCTGATAAAAATGATACCTCACTTGTGTGGTTAGGCCTAGCGTCCGCGACAGGAAATGCCCCGAAACGCAACGTGGACACATCACATTTTTTGAAAGAAAACAGAGGTGTTTTTTGCAAAGTGCCTACCTGTAGATTTTGGCCTCTAGCTCAGCCGGCACCTAGGGAAACCTACCAAACTTGTGCATTTTTGAAAACTAGAGACCTAGGGGAATCCAAGATGGGGTGACTTGTGGGGCTTTGACCACGTTCTGTTACCCAGAATCCTTTGCATACCTCAAAATTTGGCAAAAAAAAACACATTTTCCTCACATTTTGGTGACAGAAAGTTCTGGAATCAGAGAGGAGCCACAAATTTCCTTCCACCCAGCGTTTCCCCAAGTCTCCTGATAAAAATTATACCTCACTTGTGTGGGTAGGCCTAGCGCCCGCGACAGGAAATGCCCCAAAACGCAACGTGGACACATCTAATTTTTTTAAAGAAAACAGAGGTTTTTTTTGCAAAGTGCCTACCTGTAGATTTTGGCCTCTAGCTCAGCCGGCACCTAGGGAAACCTACCAAACCTGTGCATTTTTGAAAACTAGAGACCTAGGGGAATCCAAGATGGGGTGACTTGTGGGGCTTTGACCAGGTTCTGTTACCCAGAATCCTTTGCATACCTCAAAATTTGGCTAAAAAAACACATTTTCCTCACATTTTGGAGACAGAAATTTCTGGAATCAGAGAGGAGCCACAAATTTCCTTCCACCCAGCGTTCCCCCAAGTCTCCTGATAAAAATGATACCTCACTTGTGTGGGTAGACCTAGCGCCCGCGACAGGAAATGCCCCGAAACGCAACGTGGACACATCACATTTTTTGAAAGAAAACAGAGGTGTTTTTTGCAAAGTGCCTACCTGTAGATTTTGGCCTCTAGCTCAGCCGGCACCTAGGGAAACCTACCAAACTTGTGCATTTTTGAAAACTAGAGACCTAGGGGAATCCAAGATGGGGTGACTTGTGGGGCTTTGACCACGTTGTGTTACCCATAATCCTTTGCAAACCTCAAAATTTGGCTAAAAAAACACATTTTCCTCACATTTTGGTGACAGAAAGTTCTGGAATCAGAGAGGAGCCACAAATTTCCTTCCACCCAGCGTTTCCCCAAGTCTCCTGATAAAAATGATACCTCACTTGTGTGGGTAGGCCTAGCGCCCGCGACAGGATATGCCCCAAAACGCAACGTGGGCACATCACATTTTTTGAAAGAAAACAGAGGAGTTTTTTGCAAAGTGCCTACCTGTAGAGTTTGGCCTCTAGCTCAGCCGGCACCTAGGGAAAACTACCAAACCTGTGCATTTTTGAAAACTAGAGACCTAGGGGAATCCAAGATGGGGTGACTTGTGGGGCTCTGACCAGGATCTGTTACCCAGAATCCTTTGCAAACCTCAAACTTTGGCTAAAAAAACACATTTTCCTCAAATTTTGGTGACAGAAAGTTCTGGAATCGTAGAGGAGCCACACATTTCCTTCCACCCAGCGTTCCCCCAAGTCTCCTGATAAAAATGATACCTCACTTGTGTGGATAGGCCTAGCGCCCGCCACAGGAAATGCCCCAAAACGCAAGGTGGACACATCCAATTTTTTGAAAGAAAACAGAGGTGTTTTTTGCAAAGTGCCTACCTGTAGATTTTGGCCTCTAGCTCAGCCGGCACCTAGGGAAACCTACCAAACCTGTGCATTTTTTAAAACTAGTGACCTAGGGGAATCCAAGATGGGGTGACTTGTGGGGCTCTGACCAGGTTATGTTACCCAGAATCCTTTGCAAACCTCAAACTTTGGCTAAAAAAACACATTTTCCTCAAATTTTGGTGACAGAAAGTTCTGGAATCGTAGAGGAGCCAAACATTTCCTTCCACCCAGCGTTCCCCCAAGTCTCCTGATAAAAATGATACCTCACTTGTGTGGGTAAGCCTAGTGCCCGCGACAGGAAATGCCCCAAAATGCAACGTGGACACATGACATTTTTTTAAAGAAAACAGAGGTGTTTTTTGCAAAGTGCCTACCTGTAGATTTTGGCCTCTAGCTCACCTAGGGAAACCTACCAAACCTGTGCATATTTGAAAACTAGAGACCTAGGGGAATCCAAGATGGGGTGACTTGTGGGGCTCTGACCAGGTTATGTTACCCAGAATCCTTTGCAAACCTCAGAATTTGGCTAAAAACACACGTTTTCCTCACATTTTGGTGACAGATAGTTCTGGAATCAGAATGGAGCCACAAATTTCCTTCCACCCAGCGTTCCCCCAAGTCTCCTGATAAAAATGATACCTCACTTGTGTGGGT
This sequence comes from Pleurodeles waltl, assembly GCF_031143425.1. Lineage (NCBI taxonomy): Eukaryota > Metazoa > Chordata > Amphibia > Caudata > Salamandridae > Pleurodeles > Pleurodeles waltl. The sequence continues at coordinate 1,071,497,708 of NC_090448.1, forward strand.
AGGCCTAGCGCCCGCGACAGGAAATGCCCCAAAACGCAACGTGGACACATCTAATTTTTTTTAAGAAAACAGAGGTTTTTTTTGCAAAGTGCCTACCTGTAGATTTTGGCCTCTAGCTCAGCCGGCACCTAGGGAAACCTACCAAACCTGTGCATTTTTGAAAACTAGAGACCTAGGGGAATCCAAGATGGGGTGACTTGTGGGGCTTTGACCAGGTTCTGTTACCCAGAATCCTTTGCATACCTCAAAATTTGGCTAAAAAAACACATTTTCCTCACATTTTGGAGACAGAAATTTCTGGAATCAGAGAGGAGCCACAAATTTCCTTCCACCCAGCGTTCCCCCAAGTCTCCTGATAAAAATGATACCTCACTTGTGTGGGTAGGCCTAGCGCCCGCGACAGGAAATGCCCCGAAACGCAACGTGGACACATCACATTTTTTGAAAGAAAACAGAGGTGTTTTTTGCAAAGTGCCTACCTGTAGATTTTGGCCTCTAGCTCAGCCGGCACCTAGGGAAACCTACCAAACTTGTGCATTTTTGAAAACTAGAGACCTAGGGGAATCCAAGATGGGTTGACTTGTGGGGCTTTGACCACGTTCTGTTACCCATAATCCTTTGCAAACCTCAAAATTTGGCTAAAAAAACACATTTTCCTCACATTTTGGTGACAGAAAGTTCTGGAATCAGAGAGGAGCCACAAATTTCCTTCCACCCAGCGTTTCCCCAAGTCTCCTGATAAAAATGATACCTCACTTGTGTGGGTAGGCCTAGCGCCCGCGACAGGATATGCCCCAAAACGCAACGTGGGCACATCACATTTTTTGAAAGAAAACAGAGGTGTTTTTTTGCAAAGTGCCTACCTGTAGATTTTGGCCTCTAGCTCAGCCGGCACCTAGGGAAAACTACCAAACCTGTGCATTTTTGAAAACTAGAGACCTAGGGGAATCCAAGATGGGGTGACTTGTGGGGCTCTGACCAGGATCTGTTACCCAGAATCCTTTGCAAACCTCAAACTTTGGCTAAAAAAACACATTTTCCTCAAATTTTGGTGAGAGAAAGTTCTGGAATCGTAGAGGAGCCACACATTTCCTTCCACCCAGCGTTCCCCCAAGTCTCCTGATAAAAATGATACCTCACTTGTGTGGATAGGCCTAGCGCCCGCGACAGGAAATGCCCCAAAACGCAAGGTGGACACATCCAATTTTTTGAAAGAAAACAGAGGTGTTTTTTGCAAAGTGCCTACCTGTAGATTTTGGCCTCTAGCTCAGCCGGCACCTAGGGAAACCTACCAAACCTGTGCATTTTTTAAAACTAGTGACTTAGGGGAATCCAAGATGGGGTGACTTGTGGGGCTCTGACCAGGTTATGTTACCCAGAATCCTTTGCAAACCTCAGAATTTGGCTAAAAAAACACGTTTTCCTCACATTTTGGTGACAGATAGTTCTGGAATCAGAGAGGAGCCACAAATTTCCTTCCACCCAGCGTTCCCCCAAGTCTCCTGATAAAAATGATACCTCACTTGTGTGGGTAGGCCTAGCGCCCGCGACAGGAAATGCCCCAAAACGCAAGGTGGACACATCCAATTTTTTGAAAGAAAACAGAGGTGTTTTTTGCAAAGTGCCTACCTGTAGATTTTGGCCTCTAGCTCAGCCGGCACCTAGGGAAACCTACCAAACCTGTGCATTTTTTAAAACTAGTGACCTAGGGGAATCCAAGATGGGGTGACTTGTGGGGCTCTGACCAGGTTATGTTACCCAGAATCCTTTGCAAACCTCAGAATTTGGCTAAAAAAACAAGTTTTCCTCACATTTTGGTGACAGATAGTTCTGGAATCAGAGAGGAGCCACAAATTTCCTTCCACCCAGCGTTCCCCCAAGTCTCCTGATAAAAATGATACCTCACTTGTGTGGGTAGGCCTAGCGCCCGCGACAGGAAACGCCCCAAAACGCAACGTGGACACATCACATTTTTTGATAGAAAACAGAGGTGTTTTTTTGCAAAGTGCCTACCTGTAGATTTTGGCCTCTAGCTCAGCCGGCACCTAGGGAAACCTACCAAACCTGTGCATTTTTGAAAATTAGAGACCTAGGGGAATCCAAGATGGTGTGACTTATGGGGCTCTGACCAGGATCTGTTACCCAGAATCCTTTGCAAACCTCAAACTTTGGCTAAAAAAACACATTTTCCTCAAATTTTGGTGACTGAAAGTTCTGGAATCGTAGAGGAGCCACACATTTCCTTCCACCCAGCTTTCCCCCAAGTCTCCTGATAAAAATGATACCTCACTTGTGTGGATAGGCCTAGCGCCCGCGACAGGAAATGCCCCAAAACGCAAGGTGGACACATCCAATTTTTTGAAAGAAAACAGAGGTGTTTTTTGCAAAGTGCCTACCTGTAGATTTTGGCCTCTAGCTCAGCCGGCACCTAGGGAAACCTACCAAACCTGTGCATTTTTGAAAACTAGAGACCTAGGGGAATCCAAGATGGGGTGACTTGTGGGGCTCTGACCAGGTTATGTTACCCAGAATCCTTTGCAAACCTCAAACTTTGGCTAAAAAAACACATTTTCCTCAAATTTTGGTGACAGAAAGTTCTGGAATCGTAGAGGAGCCACACATTTCCTTCCACCCAGGGTTCCCCCAAGTCTCCTGATAAAAATGATACCTCACTTGTGTGGGTAGGCCTAGCGCCCGCGACAGGAAATGCCCCAAAATGCAACGTGGACACATCACATTTTTTTAAAGAAAACAGAGGTGTTTTATGCAAAGTGCCTACCTGTAGATTTTGGCCTCTAGCTCACCTAGGGAAACCTACCAAACCTGTGCATTTTTGAAAACTAGAGACCTAGGGGAATCCAAGATGGGGTGACTTGTGGGGCTCTGACCAGGTTATGTTACCCAGAATCCTTTGCATACCTCAAAATTTGGCTAAAAAAACACATTTTCCTCACATTTTGGTGACAGAAATTTCTGGAATCAGAGAGGAGCCACAAATTTCCTTCCACCCAGCGTTCCCCCAAGTCTCCTGATAAAAATGATACCTCACTTGTGTGGGTAGGCCTAGCGCCCGCGACAGGAAATGCCCCAAAACGCAACGTGGACACATCACATTTTTTTAAAGAAAACAGAGGTGTTTTTTGCAAAGTGCCTAGCTGTAGATATTGGCCTCTAGCTCAGCCGGCACCTAGGGAAACCTACCACACCTGTGCATTTTTGAAAACTAGAGACCTAGGGGAATCCAAGATGGGGTGACTTGTGGGGCTTTGACCAGGTTCTGTTACCCAGAATCCTTTGCAAACCTCAAAATTTGGCTAAAAAAACACATTTTCCTCACATTTTGGTGACAGAAAGTTCTGGAATCAGAGAGGAGCCACAAATTTCCTTCCACCCAGCGTTTCCCCAAGTCTCCTGATAAAAATGATACCTCACTTGTGTGGGTAGGCCTAGCGCCCGCGACAGGAAACGCCCCAAAACGCAACGTTGACACATCACATTTTTTTATAGAAAACAGAGGTGTTTTTTTGCAAAGTGCCTACCTGTAGATTTTGGCCTCTAGCTCAGCCGGCACCTAGGGAAAACTACCAAACCTGTGCATTTATGAAAACTAGAGACCTAGGGGAATCCAAGATGCGGTGACTTGTGGGGCTCTGACCAGGATCTGTTACCCAGAATCCTTTGCAAACCTCAAACTTTGGCTAAAAAAACACATTTTCCTCAAATTTTGGTGACAGACAGTTCTGGAATCGTAGAGGAGCCAAACATTTCCTTCCACCCAGCGTTCCCCCAAGTCTCCTGATAAAAATGATACCTCACTTGTGTGGATAGGCCTAGTGCCCGCGACAGGAAATGCCCCAAAATGCAACGTGGACACATCACATTTTTTTAAAGAAAACAGAGGTGTTTTTTGCAAAGTGCCTACCTGTAGATTTTGGCCTCTAGCTCAGCCGGCACCTAGGGAAAACTACCAAACCTGTGCATTTTTGAAAACTAGAGACCTAGGGGAATCCAAGATGGGGTGACTTGTGGGGCTCTGACCAGGATCTGTTACCCAGAATCCTTTGCAAACCTCAAACTTTGGCTAAAAAAACACATTTTCCTCAAATTTTGGTGACAGAAAGTTCTGGAATCGTAGAGGAGCCAAACATTTCCTTCCACCCAGCGTTCCCCCAAGTCTCCTGATAAAAATGATACCTCACTTGTGTGGGTAGGCCTAGTGCCCGCGACAGAAAATACCCAAAATGCAACGTGGACACATCACATTTTTTTAAAGAAAACAGAGGTGTTTTTTGCAAAGTGCCTACCTGTAGATTTTGGCCTCTAGCTCACCTAGGGAAACCTACCAAACCTGTGCATTTTTGAAAACTAGAGACCTAGGGGAATCCAAGATGGGGTGACTTGTGGGGCTCTGACCAGGTTATGTTACCCAGAATCCTTTGCAAACCTCAGAATTTGGCTAAAAACACACGTTTTCCTCACATTTTGGTGACAGATAGTTCTGGAATCAGAATGGAGCCACAAATTTCCTTCGACCCAGCGTTCCCCCAAGTCTCCTGATAAAAATGATACCTCACTTGTGTGGGTAGGCCTAGCGCCCGCGACAGGAAATGCCCCAAAACGCAACGTGGACACATCTAATTTTTTTAAAGAAAACAGAGGTTTTTTTTGCAAAGTGCCTACCTGTAGATTTTGGCCTCTAGCTCAGCCGGCACCTAGGGAAACCTACCAAACCTGTGCATTTTTGAAAACTAGAGACCTAGGGGAATCCAAGATGGGGTGACTTGTGGGGCTTTGACCAGGTTCTGTTACCCAGAATCCTTTGCATACCTCAAAATTTGGCTAAAAAAACACATTTTCCTCACATTTTGGAGACAGAAATTTCTGGAATCAGAGAGGAGCCACAAATTTCCTTCCACCCAGCGTTCCCCCAAGTCTCCTGATAAAATTGATACCTCACTTGTGTGGGTAGGCCTAGCGCCCGCGACAGGAAATGCCCCGAAACGCAACGTGGACACATCACATTTTTTGAAAGAAAACAGAGGTGTTTTTGCAAAGTGCCTACCTGTAGATTTTGGCCTCTAGCTCAGCCGGCACCTAGGGAAACCTACCAAACTTGTGCATTTTTGAAAACTAGATACCTAGGGGAATCCAAGATGGGGTGACTTGTGGGGCTTTGACCACGTTCTGTTACCCATAATCCTTTGCAAACCTCAAAATTTGGCTAAAAAAACACATTTTCCGCACATTTTGGTGACAGAAAGTTCTGGAATCAGAGAGGAGCCACAAATTTCCTTCCACCCAGCGTTTCCCCAAGTCTCCTGATAAAAATGATACCTCACTTGTGTGGGTAGGCCTAGCGCCCGCGACAGGATATGCCCCAAAACGCAACGTGGGCACATCACATTTTTTGAAAGAAAACAGAGGTGTTTTTTGCAAAGTGCCTACCTGTAGAGTTTGGTCTCTAGCTCAGCCGGCACCTAGGGAAAACTACCAAACCTGTGCATTTTTGAAAACTAGAGACCTAGGGGAATCCAAGATGGGGTGACTTGTAGGGCTCTGACCAGGATCTGTTACCCAGAATCCTTTGCAAACCTCAAACTTTGGCTAAAAAAACACATTTTCCTCAAATTTTGGTGACAGAAAGTTCTGGAATCGTAGAGGAGCCACACATTTCCTTCCACCCAGCGTTCCCCCAAGTCTCCTGATAAAAATTATACCTCACTTGTGTGGATAGGCCTAGCGCCCGCGACAGGAAATGCCCCAAAACGCAAGGTGGACACATCCAATTTTTTGAAAGAAAACAGAGGTGTTTTTTGCATAGTGCCTACCTGTAGATTTTGGCCTCTAGCTCAGCCGGCACCTAGGGAAACCTACCAAACCTGTGCATTTTTGAAAACTAGAGACCTAGGGGAATCCAAGATGGGGTGACTTGTGGGGCTTTGACCAGGTTCTGTTACCCAGAATCCTTTGCAAACCTCAAAATTTGGCTAAAAAAACACATTTTCCTCACATTTTGGTGACAGAAAGTTCTGGAATCAGAGAGGAGCCACAAATTTCCTTCCACCCAGCGTTTCCCCAAGTCTCCTGATAAAAATGATACCTCACTTGTGTGGGTAGGCCTAGCGCCCGCGACAGGAAACGCCCCAAAACGCAACGTGGACACATCACATTTTTTTATAGAAAACAGAGGTGTTTTTTTGCAAAGTGCCTACCTGTAGATTTTGGCCTCTAGCTCAGCCGGCACCTAGGGAAAACTACCAAACCTGTGCATTTATGAAAACTAGAGACCTAGGGGAATCCAAGATGGGGTGACTTGTGGGGCTCTGACCAGGATCTGTTACCCAGAATCCTTTGCAAACCTCAAACTTTGGCTAAAAAAACACATTTTCCTCAAATTTTGGTGACAGACAGTTCTGGAATCGTAGAGGAGCCAAACATTTCCTTCCACCCAGCGTTCACCCAAGTCTCCTGATAAAAATGATACCTCACTTGTGTGGATAGGCCTAGTGCCCGCGACAGGAAATGCCCCAAAATGCAACGTGGACACATCACATTTTTTTAAAGAAAACAGAGGTGTTTTTTGCAAAGTGCCTACCTGTAGATTTTGGCCTCTAGCTCAGCCGGCACCTAGGGAAAACTACCAAACCTGTGCATTTATGAAAACTAGAGACCTAGGGGAATCCAAGATGGGGTGACTTGTGGGGCTCTGACCAGGATCTGTTACCCAGAATCCTTTGCAAACCTCAAACTTTGGCTAAAAAAACACATTTTCCTCAAATTTTGGTGACAGAAAGTTCTGGAATCGTAGAGGAGCCAAACATTTCCTTCCACCCAGCGTTCCCCCAAGTCTCCTGATAAAAATGATACCTCACTTGTGTGGGTAGGCCTAGTGCCCGCGACAGAAAATGCCCCAAAATGCAACGTGGACACATCACATTTTTTTAAAGAAAACAGAGGTGTTTTTTGCAAAGTGCCTACCTGTAGATTTTGGCCTCTAGCTCACCTAGGGAAACCTACCAAACCTGTGCATTTTTGAAAACTAGAGACCTAGGGGAATCCAAGATGGGGTGACTTGTGGGGCTCTGACCAGGTTATGTTACCCAGAATCCTTTGCAAACCTCAGAATTTGGCTAAAAACACACGTTTTCCTCACATTTTGGTGACAGATAGTTCTGGAATCAGAATGGAGCCACAAATTTCCTTCCACCCAGCGTTCCCCCAAGTCTCCTGATAAAAATGATACCTCACTTGTGTGGGTAGGCCTAGCGCCCGCGACAGGAAATGCCCCAAAACGCAACGTGGACACATCTAATTTTTTTAAAGAAAACAGAGGTTTTTTTTGCAAAGTGCCTACCTGTAGATTTTGGCCTCTAGCTCAGCCGGCACCTAGGGAAACCTACCAAACCTGTGCATTTTTGAAAACTAGAGACCTAGGGGAATCCAAGATGGGGTGACTTGTGGGGCTTTGACCAGGTTCTGTTACCCAGAATCCTTTGCATACCTCAAAATTTGGCTAAAAAAACACATTTTCCTCACATTTTGGAGACAGAAAGTTCTGGAATCAGAGAGGAGCCACAAATTTCCTTCCACCCAGCGTTTCCCCAAGTCTCCTGATAAAAATGATACCTCACTTGTGTGGGTAGGCCTAGCGCCCGCGACAGGATATGCCCCAAAACGCAACGTGGGCACATCACATTTTTTGAAAGAAAACAGAGGTGTTTTTTGCAAAGTGCCTACCTGTAGAGTTTGGCCTCTAGCTCAGCCGGCACCTAGGGAAAACTACCAAACCTGTGCATTTTTGAAAACTAGAGACCTAGGGGAATCCAAGATGGGGTGACTTGTGGGGCTCTGACCAGGATCTGTTACCCAGAATCCTTTGCAAACCTCAAACTTTGGCTAAAAAAACACATTTTCCTCAAATTTTGGTGACAGAAAGTTCTGGAATCGTAGAGGAGCCACACATTTCCTTCCACCCAGCGTTCCCCCAAGTCTCCTGATAAAAATTATACCTCACTTGTGTGGATAGGCCTAGCGCCCGCGACAGGAAATGCCCCAAAACGCAAGGTGGACACATCCAATTTTTTGAAAGAAAACAGAGGTGTTTTTTGCAAAGTGCCTACCTGTAGATTTTGGCCTCTAGCTCAGCCGGCACCTAGGGAAACCTACCAAACCTGTGCATTTTTGAAAACTAGAGACCTAGGGGAATCCAAGATGGGGTGACTTGTGGGGCTCTGACCAGGTTATGTTACCCAGAATCCTTTGCAAACCTCAGAATTTGGCTAAAAAAACACGTTTTCCTCACATTTTGGTGACAGATAGTTCTGGAATCAGATAGGAGCCACAAATTTCCTTCCACCCAGCGTTCCCCCAAGGCTCCTGATAAAAATGATACCTCACTTGTGTGGGTAGGCCTAGCGCCCGCGACAGGAAACGCCCCAAAACGCAACGTGGACACATCACATTTTTTGATAGAAAACAGAGGTGTTTTTTTGCAAAGTGCCTACCTGTAGATTTTGGCCTCTAGCTCAGCCGGCACCTAGGGAAACCTACCAAACCTGTGCATTTTTGAAAATTAGAGACCTAGGGGAATCCAAGATGGTGTGACTTATGGGGCTCTGACCAGGATCTGTTACCCAGAATCCTTTGCAAACCTCAAACTTTGGCTAAAAAAACACATTTTCCTCAAATTTTGGTGACAGAAAGTTCTGGAATCGTAGAGGAGCCACACATTTCCTTCCACCCAGCGTTCCCCCAAGTCTCCTGATAAAAATGATACCTCACTTGTGTGGGTAGGCCTAGCGCCCGCGACAGGAAATGCCCCAAAACGCAATGTGGACACATCAAATTTTTTGAAAGAAAACAGAGGTGTTTTTTGCAAAGTGCCTACCTGTAGATTTTGGCCTCTAGCTCAGCCGGCACCTAGGGAAACCTACCAAACCTGTGCATTTTTGAAAACTAGAGACCTAGGGGAATCCAAGATGGGGTGACTTGTGGTGCTCTGACCAGGTTATGTTACCCAGAATCCTTTGCAAACCTCAGAATTTGGCTAAAAAAACACGTTTTCCTCACATTTTGGTGACAGATAGTTCTGGAATCAGAGAGGAGCCACAAATTTCCTTCCACCCAGCGTTCCCCCAAGTCTCCTGATAAAAATGATACCTCACTTGTGTGGGTAGGCCTAGCGCCCGCGACAGGAAACGCCCCAAAACGCAACGTGGACACATCACATTTTTTGATAGTAAACAGAGGTGTTTTTTTGCAAAGTGCCTACCTGTAGATTTTGGCCTCTAGCTCAGCCGGCACCTAGGGAAACCTACCAAACCTGTGCATTTCTGAAAATTAGAGACCTAGGGGAATCCAAGATGGTGTGACTTATGGGGCTCTGACCAGGATCTGTTACCCAGAATCCTTTGCAAACCTCAAACTTTGGCTAAAAAAACACATTTTCCTCAAATTTTGGTGACAGAAAGTTCTGGAATCGTAGAGGAGCCACACATTTCCTTCCACCCAGCGTTCCCCCAAGTCTCCTGATAAAAATGATACCTCACTTGTGTGGGTAGGCCTAGCGCCCGCGACAGGAAATGCCCCAAAATGCAACGTGGACACATCACATTTTTTTAAAGAAAACAGAGGTGTTTTATGCAAAGTGCCTACCTGTAGATTTTGGCCTCTAGCTCACCTAGGGAAACCTACCAAACCTGTGCATTTTTGAAAACTAGAGACCTAGGGGAATCCAAGATGGGGTGACTTGTGGGACTCTGACCAGGTTATGTTACCCAGAATCCTTTGCAAACCTCAGAATTTGGCTAAAAAAACACGTTTTCCTAACATTTTGGTGACAGATAGTTCTGGAATCAGAGAGGAGCCACAAATTTCCTTCCACCCAGCGTTCCCCCAAGTCTCCTGATAAAAATGATACCTCACTTGTGTGGGTAGGCCTAGCGCCCGCGACAGGAAATGCCCCAAAACGCAACGTGGACACATCTCATTTTTTTAAAGAAAACAGAGGGTTTTTTTGCAAAGTGCCTACCTGTAGATTTTGGCCTCTAGCTCAGCCGGCACCTAGGGAAACCTACCAAACCTGTGCATTTTTGAAAATTAGAGACCTAGGGGAATCCAAGATGGGGTGACTTATGGGGCTCTGACCAGGATCTGTTACCCAGAATCCTTTGCAAACCTCAAACTTTGGCTAAAAAAACACATTTTCCTCAAATTTTGGTGACAGAAAGTTCTGGAATCGTAGAGGAGCCACACATTTCCTTCCACCCAGCGTTCCCCCAAGTCTCCTGATAAAAATGATACCTCACTTGTGTGGATAGGCCTAGCGCCCGCGACAGGAAATGCCCCAAAACGCAACGTGGACACATCACATTTTTTGAAAGAAAACAGAGGTGTTTTTTGCAAAGTGCCTACCTGTAGATTTTGGCCTCTAGCTCACCTAGGGAAACCTACCAAACCTGTGCATTTTTGAAAACTAGAGACCTAGGGGAATCCAAGATGGGGTGACTTGTGGGACTCTGACCAGGTTATGTTACCCAGAATCCTTTGCAAACCTCAGAATTTGGCTAAAAAAACACGTTTTCCTCACATTTTGGTGACAGATAGTTCTGGAATCAGAGAGGAGCCACAAATTTCCTTCCACCCAGCGTTCCCCCAAGTCTCCTGATAAAAATGATACCTCACTTGTGTGGGTAGGCCTAGCGCCCGCGACAGGAAATGCCCCAAAACGCAACGTGGACACATCTCATTTTTTTAAAGAAAACAGAGGGTTTTTTTGCAAAGTGCCTACCTGTAGATTTTGGCCTCTAGCTCAGCCGGCACCTAGGGAAACCTACCAAACCTGTGCATTTTTGAAAACTAGAGACCTAGGGGAATCCAAGATGGGGTGACTTGTGGGGCTTTGACCAGGTTCTGTTACCCAGAATCCTTTGCATACCTCAAAATTTGGCTAAAAAAACACATTTTCCTCACATTTTGGTGACAGAAATTTCTGGAATCAGAGAGGAGCCACAAATTTCCTTCCACCCAGCGTTCCCCCAAGTCTCCTGATAAAAATGATACCTCACTTGTGTGGGTAGGCCTAGCGCCCGCGACAGGAAATGCCCCAAAACGCAACGTGGACACATCACATTTTTTTTAAAGAAAACAGAGGTGTTTTTTGCAAAGTGCCTACCTGTAGATTTTGGCCTCTAGCTCAGCCGGCACCTAGGGAAACCTACCAAACCTGTGCATTTTTGAAAACTAGAGACCTAGGGGAATCCAAGATGGGGTGACTTGTGGGGCTTTGACCAGGTTCTGTTACCCAGAATCCTTTGCAAACCTCAGAATTTGGCTAAAAAAACACATTTTCCTCACATTTTGGTGACAGATAGTTCTGGAATCAGAGAGGAGCCACAAATTTCCTTCCACCCAGCGTTCCCCCAAGTCTCCTGATAAAAATGATACCTCACTTGTGTGGGTAGGCCTAGCGCCCGCGACAGGAAACGCCCCAAAACGCAACGTGGACACATCACATTTTTTGATAGAAAACAGAGGTGTTTTTTTGCAAAGTGCCTACCTGTAGATTTTGGCCTCTAGCTCAGCCGGCACCTAGGGAAACCTACCAAACCTGTGCATTTTTGAAAATTAGAGACCTAGGGGAATCCAAGATGGTGTGACTTATGGGGCTCTGACCAGGATCTGTTACCCAGAATCCTTTGCAAACCTCAAACTTTGGCTAAAAAAACACATTTTCCTCAAATTTTGGTGACAGAAAGTTCTGGAATCGTAGAGGAGCCACACATTTCCTTCCACCCAGCGTTCCCCCAAGTCTCCTGATAAAAATGATACCTCACTTGTGTGGGTAGGCCTAGCGCCCGCGACAGGAAATGCCCCAAAATGCAACGTGGACACATCACATTTTTTTAAAGAAAACAGAGGTGTTTTATGCAAAGTGCCTACCTGTAGATTTTGGCCTCTAGCTCACCTAGGGAAACCTACCAAACCTGTGCATTTTTGAAAACTAGAGACCTAGGGGAATCCAAGATGGGGTGACTTGTGGGACTCTGACCAGGTTATGTTACCCAGAATCCTTTGCAAACCTCAGAATTTGGCTAAAAAAACACGTTTTCCTCACATTTTGGTGACAGATAGTTCTGGAATCAGAGAGGAGCCACAAATTTCCTTCCACCCAGCGTTCCCCCAAGTCTCCTGATAAAAATGATACCTCACTTGTGTAGGTAGGCCTAGCGCCCGCGACAGGAAATGCCCCAAAACGCAACGTGGACACATCTCATTTTTTTAAAGAAAACAGAGGGTTTTTTTGCAAAGTGCCTACCTGTAGATTTTGGCCTCTAGCTCAGCCGGCACCTAGGGAAACCTACCAAACCTGTGCATTTTTGAAAACTAGAGACCTAGGGGAATCCAAGATGGGGTGACTTGTGGGGCTTTGACCAGGTTCTGTTACCCAGAATCCTTTGCATACCTCAAAATTTGGCTAAAAAAACACATTTTCCTCACATTTTGGTGACAGAAATTTCTGGAATCAGAGAGGAGCCACAAATTTCCTTCCACCCAGCGTTCCCCCAAGTCTCCTGATAAAAATGATACCTCACTTGTGTGGGTAGGCCTAGCGCCCGCGACAGGAAATGACCCAAAATGCAACGTGGACACATCACATTTTTTTATAGAAAACAGAGGTGTTTTTTTCAAAGTGCCTACCTGTAGATTTTGGCCTCTAGCTCAGCCGGCACCTAGGGAAACCTACCAAACCTGTGCATTTTTGAAAACTAGAGACCTAGGGGAATCCAAGATGGGGTGACTTGTGGGGCTTTGACCAGGTTCTGTTACCCAGAATCCTTTGCAAACCTCAAAATTTGGCTAAAAAAACACATTTTCCTCACATTTTGGTGACAGAAAGTTCTGGAATCAGAGAGGAGCCACAAATTTCCTTCCACCCAGCGTTTCCCCAAGTCTCCTGATAAAAATGATACCTCACTTGTGTGGGTAGGCCTAGCGCCCGCGACAGGAAACACCCCAAAACGCAAGGTGGACACATCACATTTTTTTATAGAAAACAGAGGTGTTTTTTTGCAAAGTGCCTACCTGTAGATTGTGGCCTCTAGCTCAGCCGGCACCTAGGGAAAACTACCAAACCTGTGCATTTTTGAAAACTAGAGACCTAGGGGAATCCAAGATGGGGTGACTTGTGGGGCTCTGACCAGGATCTGTTACCCAGAATCCTTTGCAAACCTCAAACTTTGGCTAAAAAAACACATTTTCCTCAAATTTTGGTGACAGAAAGTTCTGGAATCGTAGAGGAGCCAAACATTTCCTTCCACCCAGCGTTCCCCCAAGTCTCCTGATAAAAATGATACCTCACTTGTGTGGGTAGGCCTAGTGCCCGCGACAGGAAATGCCCCAAAATGCAACGTGGACACATCACATTTTTTTAAAGAAAACAGAGGTGTTTTTTGCAAAGTGCCTACCTGTAGATTTTGGCCTCTAGCTCACCTAGGGAAACCTACCAAACCTGTGCATTTTTGAAAACTAGAGACCTAGGGGAATCCAAGATGGGGTGACTTGTGGGGCTCTGACCAGGTTATGTTACCCAGAATCCTTTGCAAACCTCAGAATTTGGCTAAAAACACACGTTTTCCTCACATTTTGGTGACAGATAGTTCTGGAATCAGAATGGAGCCACAAATTTCCTTCCACCCAGCGTTCCCCCAAGTCTCCTGATAAAAATGATACCTCACTTGTGTGGGTAGGCCTAGCGCCCGCGACAGGAAATGCCCCAAAACGCAACGTGGACACATCTAATTTTTTTACAGAAAACAGAGGTTTTTTTTGCAAAGTGCCTACCTGTAGATTTTGGCCTCTAGCTCAGCCGGCACCGAGGGAAACCTACCAAACCTGTGCATTTTTGAAAACTAGAGACCTAGGGGAATCCAAGATGGGGTGACTTGTGGGGCTTTGACCAGGTTCTGTTACCCAGAATCCTTTGCATACCTCAAAATTTGGCTAAAAAAACACATTTTCCTCACATTTTGGAGACAGAAATTTCTGGAATCAGAGAGGAGCCACAAATTTCCTTCCACCCAGCGTTCCCCCAAGTCTCCTGATAAAAATGATACCTCACTTGTGTGGGTAGGCCTAGCGCCCGCGACAGGAAATGCCCCGAAACGCAACGTGGACACATCACATTTTTTTAAAGAAAACAGAGGTGTTTTTTGCAAAGTGCCTACCTGTAGATTTTGGCCTCTAGCTCAGCCGGCACCTAGGGAAACCTACCAAACTTGTGCATTTTTGAAAACTAGAGACCTAGGGGAATCCAAGATGGGGTGACTTGTGGGGCTTTGACCACGTTCTGTTACCCAGAATCCTTTGCAAACCTCAAAATTTGGCTAAAAAAACACATTTTCCTCACATTTTGGTGACAGAAAGTTCTGGAATCAGAGAGGAGGCACAAATTTCCTTCCACCCAGCGTTTCCCCAAGTCTCCTGATAAAAATGATACCTCACTTGTGTGGGTAGGCCTAGCGCCCGCGACAGGATATGCCCCAAAACGCAACGTGGGCACATCACATTTTTTGAAAGAAAACAGAGGTGTTTTTTGCAAAGTGCCTACCTGTAGAGTTTGGCCTCTAGCTCAGCCGGCACCTAGGGAAAAGTACCAAACCTGTGCATTTTTGAAAACTAGAGACCTAGGGGAATCCAAGATGGGGTGACTTGTGGGGCTCTGACCAGGATCTGTTACCCAGAATCCTTTGCAAACCTCAAACTTTGGCTAAAAAAACACATTTTCCTCAAACTTTGGTGACAGAAAGTTCTGGAATCGTAGAGGAGCCACACATTTCCTTCCACCCAGCGTTCCCCCAAGTCTCCTGATAAAAATGATACCTCACTTGTGTGGATAGGCCTAGCGCCCGCGACAGGAAATGCCCCAAAACGAAAGGTGGACACATCCAATTTTTTGAAAGAAAACAGAGGTGTTTTTTGCAAAGTGCCTACCTGTAGATTTTGGCCTCTAGCTCAGCCGGCACCTAGGGAAACCTACCAAACCTGTGCATTTTTGAAAACTAGAGACCTAGGGGAATCCAAGATGGGGTGACTTGTGGGGCTCTGACCAGGTTATGTTACCCAGAATCCTTTGCAAACCTCAGAATTTGGCTAAAAAAACACATTTTCCTCACATTTTGGTGACAGATAGTTCTGGAATCAGAGAGGAGCCACAAATTTCCTTCCACCCAGCGTTCCCCCAAGTCTCCTGATAAAAATGATACCTCACTTGTGTGGGTAGGCCTAGCGCCCGCGACAGGAAACGCCCCAAAACGCAACGTGGACACATCACATTTTTTGATAGAAAACAGAGGTGTTTTTTTGCAAAGTGCCTACCTGTAGATTTTGGCCTCTAGCTCAGCCGGCACCTAGGGAAACCTACCAAACCTGTGCATTTTTGAAAATTAGAGACCTAGGGGAATCCAAGATGGTGTGACTTATGGGGCTCTGACCAGGATCTGTTACCCAGAATCCTTTGCAAACCTCAAACTTTGGCTAAAAAAACACATTTTCCTCAAATTTTGGTGACAGAAAGTTCTGGAATCGTAGAGGAGCCACACATTTCCTTCCACCCAGCGTTCCCCCAAGTCTCCTGATAAAAATGATACCTCACTTGTGTGGGTAGGCCTAGCGCCCGCGACAGGAAATGCCCCAAAACGCAACGTGGACACATCACATTTTTTTTAAAGAAAACAGAGGTGTTTTTTGCAAAGTGCCTACCTGTAGAGTTTGGCCTCTAGCTCAGCCGGCACCTAGGGAAAAGTACCAAACCTGTGCATTTTTGAAAACTAGAGACCTAGGGGAATCCAAGATGGGGTGACTTGTGGGGCTCTGACCAGGATCTGTTACCCAGAATCCTTTGCAAACCTCAAACTTTGGCTAAAAAAACACATTTTCCTCACATTTTGGTGACAGATAGTTCTGGAATCAGAGAGGAGCCACAAATTTCCTTCCACCCAGCGTTCCCCCAAGTCTCCTGATAAAAATGATACCTCACTTGTGTGGGTAGGCCTAGCGCCCGCGACAGGAAATGCCCCAAAACGCAACGTGGACACATCTCATTTTTTTAAAGAAAACAGAGGGTTTTATTGCAAAGTGCCTACCTGTAGATTTTGGCCTCTAGCTCAGCCGGCACCTAGGGAAACCTACCAAACCTGTGCATTTTTGAAAACTAGAGACCTAGGGGAATCCAAGATGGGGTGACTTGTGGGGCTTTGACCAGGTTCTGTTACCCAGAATCCTTTGCATACCTCAAAATTTGGCTAAAAAAACACATTTTCCTCACATTTTGGTGACAGAAATTACTGGAATCAGAGAGGAGCCACAAATTTCCTTCCACCCAGCGTTCCCCCAAGTCTCCTGATAAAAATGATACCTCACTTGTGTGGGTAGGCCTAGCGCCCGCGACAGGAAATGCCCCAAAACGCAACGTGGACACATCACATTTTTTTTAAAGAAAACAGAGGTGTTTTTTGCAAAGTGCCTACCTGTAGATGTTGGCCTCTAGCTCAGCCGGCACCTAGGGAAACCTACCAAACCTGTGCATTTTTGAAAACTAGAGACCTAGGGGAATCCAAGATGGGGTGACTTGTGGGGCTTTGACCAGGTTCTGTTACCCAGAATCCTTTGCAAACCTCAGAATTTGGCTAAAAAAACACGTTTTCCTCACATTTTGGTGACAGATAGTTCTGGAATCAGAGAGGAGCCACAAATTTCCTTCCACCCAGCGTTCCCCCAAGTCTCCTGATAAAAATGATACCTCACTTGTGTGGGTAGGCCTAGCGCCCGCGACAGGAAACGCCCCAAAACGCAACGTGGACACATCACATTTTTTGATAGAAAACAGAGGTGTTTTTTTGCAAAGTGCCTACCTGTAGATTTTGGCCTCTAGCTCAGCCGGCACCTAGGGAAACCTACCAAACCTGTGCATTTTTGAAAATTAGAGACCTAGGGGAATCCAAGATGGTGTGACTTATGGGGCTCTGACCAGGATCTGTTACCCAGAATCCTTTGCAAACCTCAAACTTTGGCTAAAAAAACACATTTTCCTCAAATTTTGGTGACAGAAAGTTCTGGAATCGTAGAGGAGCCACACATTTCCTTCCACCCAGCGTTCCCCCAAGTCTCCTGATAAAAATGATACCTCACTTGTGTGGGTAGGCCTAGCGCCCGCGACAGGAAATGCCCCAAAATGCAACGTGGACACATCACATTTTTTTAAAGAAAACAGAGGTGTTTTATGCAAAGTGCCTACCTGTAGATTTTGGCCTCTAGCTCACCTAGGGAAACCTACCAAACCTGTGCATTTTTGAAAACTAGAGACCTAGGGGAATCCAAGATGGGGTGACTTGTGGGGCTTTGACCACGTTCTGTTACCCAGAATCCTTTGCAAACCTCAAAATTTGGCTAAAAAAACACATTTTCCTCACATTTTGGTGACAGAAAGTTCTGGAATCAGAGAGGAGCCACAAATTTCCTTCCACCCAGCGTTTCCCCAAGTCTCCTGATAAAAATGATACCTCACTTGTGTGGGTAGGCCTAGCGCCCGCGACAGGATATGCCCCAAAACGCAACGTGGGCACATCACATTTTTTGAAAGAAAACAGAGGTGTTTTTTGCAAAGTGCCTACCTGTAGAGTTTGGCCTCTAGCTCAGCCGGCACCTAGGGAAAAGTACCAAACCTGGGCATTTTTGAAAACTAGAGACCTAGGGGAATCCAAGATGGGGTGACTTGTGGGGCTCTGACCAGGATCTGTTACCCAGAATCCTTTGCAAACCTCAAACTTTGGCTAAAAAAACACATTTTCCTCAAACTTTGGTGACAGAAAGTTCTGGAATCGTAGAGGAGCCACACATTTCCTTCCACCCAGCGTTCCCCCAAGTCTCCTGATAAAAATGATACCTCACTTGTGTGGATACGCCTAGCGCCCGCAACAGGAAATGCCCCAAAACGAAAGGTGGACACATCCAATTTTTTGAAAGAAAACAGAGGTGTTTTTTGCAAAGTGCCTACATGTAGATTTTGGCCTCTAGCTCAGCCGGCACCTAGGGAAACCTACCAAACCTGTGCATTTTTGAAAACTAGAGACCTAGGGGAATCCAAGATGGGGTGACTTGTGGGGCTCTGACCAGGTTATGTTACCCAGAATCCTTTGCAAACCTCAGAATTTGGCTAAAAAAACACGTTTTCCTCACATTTTGGTGACAGATAGTTCTGGAATCAGAGAGGAGCCACAAATTTCCTTCCACCCAGCGTTCCCCCAAGTCTCCTGATAAAAATGATACCTCACTTGTGTGGGTAGGCCTAGCGCCCGCGACAGGAAACGCCCCAAAACGCAACGTGGACACATCACATTTTTTGATAGAAAACAGAGGTGTTTTTTTGCAAAGTGCCTACCTGTAGATTTTAGCCTCTAGCTCAGCCGGCACCTAGGGAAACCTACCAAACCTGTGCATTTTTGAAAATTAGAGACCTAGGGGAATCCAAGATGGTGTGACTTATGGGGCTCTGACCAGGATCTGTTACCCAGAATCCTTTGCAAACCTCAAACTTTGGCTAAAAAAACACATTTTCCTCAAATTTTGGTGACAGAAAGTTCTGGAATCGTAGAGGAGCCACACATTTCCTTCCACCCAGCGTTCCCCCAAGTCTCCTGATAAAAATGATACCTCACTTGTGTGGGTAGGCCTAGCGCCCGCGACAGGAAATGCCCCAAAATGCAACGTGGACACATCACATTTTTTTAAAGAAAACAGAGGTGTTTTATGCAAAGTGCCTACCTGTAGATTTTGGCCTCTAGCTCACCTAGGGAAACCTACCAAACCTGTGCATTTTTGAAAACTAGAGACCTAGGGGAATCCAAGATGGGGTGACTTGTGGGACTCTGACCAGGTTATGTTACCCAGAATCCTTTGCAAACCTCAGAATTTGGCTAAAAAAACACGTTTTCCTCACATTTTGGTGACAGATAGTTCTGGAATCAGAGAGGAGCCACAAATTTCCTTCCACCCAGCGTTCCCCCAAGTCTCCTGATAAAAATGATACCTCACTTGTGTGGGTAGGCCTAGCGCCCGCGACAGGAAATGCCCCAAAACGCAACGTGGACACATCTCATTTTTTTAAAGAAAACAGAGGGTTTTTTTGCAAAGTGCCTACCTGTAGATTTTGGCCTCTAGCTCAGCCGGCACCTAGGGAAACCTACCAAACCTGTGCATTTTTGAAAACTAGAGACCTAGGGGAATCCAAGATGGGGTGACTTGTGGGGCTTTGACCAGGTTCTGTTACCCAGAATCCTTTGCATACCTCAAAATTTGGCTTAAAAAAACACATTTTCCTCACATTTTGGTGACAGAAATTTCTGGAATCAGAGAGGAGCCACAAATTTCCTTCCACCCAGCGTTCCCCCAAGTCTCCTGATAAAAATGATACCTCACTTGTGTGGGTAGGCCTAGCGCCCGCGACAGGAAATGCCCCAAAACGCAACGTGGACACATCACATTTTTTTTAAAGAAAACAGAGGTGTTTTTTGCAAAGTGCCTACCTGTAGATTTTGGCCTCTAGCTCAGCCGGCACCTAGGGAAACCTACCAAACCTGTGCATTTTTGAAAACTAGAGACCTAGGGGAATCCAAGATGGGGTGACTTGTGGGGCTTTGACTAGGTTCTGTTACCCAGAATCCTTTGCAAACCTCAGAATTTGGCTAAAAAAACACGTTTTCCTCACATTTTGGTGACAGATAGTTCTGGAATCAGAGAGGAGCCACAAATTTCCTTCCACCCAGCGTTCCCCCAAGTCTCCTGATAAAAATGATACCTCACTTGTGTGGGTAGGCCTAGCGCCCGCGACAGGAAACGCCCCAAAACGCAACGTGGACACATCACATTTTTTGATAGAAAACAGAGGTGTTTTTTTGCAAAGTGCCTACCTGTAGATTTTGGCCTCTAGCTCAGCCGGCACCTAGGGAAACCTACCAAACCTGTGCATTTTTGAAAATTAGAGACCTAGGGGAATCCAAGATGGTGTGACTTATGGGGCTCTGACCAGGATCTGTTACCCAGAATCCTTTGCAAACCTCAAACTTTGGCTAAAAAAACACATTTTCCTCAAATTTTGGTGACAGAAAGTTCTGGAATCGTAGAGGAGCCACACATTTCCTTCCACCCAGCGTTCCCCCAAGTCTCCTGATAAAAATGATACCTCACTTGTGTGGGTAGGCCTAGCGCCCGCGACAGGAAATGCCCCAAAATGCAACGTGGACACATCACATTTTTTTAAAGAAAACAGAGGTGTTTTATGCAAAGTGCCTACCTGTAGATTTTGGCCTCTAGCTCACCTAGGGAAACCTACCAAACCTGTGCATTTTTGAAAACTAGATACCTAGGGGAATCCAAGATGGGGTGACTTGTGGGACTCTGACCAGGTTATGTTACCCAGAATCCTTTGCAAACCTCAGAATTTGGCTAAAAAAACACGTTTTCCTCACATTTTGGTGACAGATAGTTCTGGAATCAGAGAGGAGCCACAAATTTCCTTCCACCCAGCGTTCCCCCAAGTCTCCTGATAAAAATGATACCTCACTTGTGTGGGTAGGCCTAGCGCCCGCGACAGGAAATGCCCCAAAACGCAACGTGGACACATCTCATTTTTTTAAAGAAAACAGAGGGTTTTTTTGCAAAGTGCCTACCTGTAGATTTTGGCCTCTAGCTCAGCCGGCACCTAGGGAAACCTACCAAACCTGTGCATTTTTGAAAACTAGAGACCTAGGGGAATCCAAGATGGGGTGACTTGTGGGGCTTTGACCAGGTTCTGTTACCCAGAATCCTTTGCATACCTCAAAATTTGGCTAAAAAAACACATTTTCCTCACATTTTGGTGACAGAAATTTCTGGAATCAGAGAGGAGCCACAAATTTCCTTCCACCCAGCGTTCCCCCAAGTCTCCTGATAAAAATGATACCTCACTTGTGTGGGTAGGCCTAGCGCCCGCGACAGGAAATGCCCCAAAACGCAACGTGGACACATCACATTTTTTTTAAAGAAAACAGAGGTGTTTTTTGCAAAGTGCCTACCTGTAGATTTTGGCCTCTAGCTCAGCCGGCACCTAGGGAAACCTACCAAACCTGTGCATTTTTGAAAACTAGAGACCTAGGGGAATCCAAGATGGGGTGACTTGTGGGGCTTTGACCAGGTTCTGTTACCCAGAATCCTTTGCAAACCTCAAAATTTGGCTAAAAAAACACATTTTCCTCACATTTTGGTGACAGAAAGTTCTGGAATCAGAGAGGAGCCACAAATTTCCTTCCACCCAGCGTTTCCCCAAGTCTCCTGATAAAAATGATACCTCACTTGTGTGGGTAGGCCTAGCGCCCGCGACAGGAAACGCCCCAAAACGCAAGGTGGACACATCACATTTTTTTATAGAAAACAGAGGTGTTTTTTTGCAAAGTGCCTACCTGTAGATTGTGGCCTCTAGCTCAGCCGGCACCTAGGGAAAACTACCAAACCTGTGCATTTTTGAAAACTAGAGACCTAGGGGAATCCAAGATGGGGTGACTTGTGGGGCTCTGACCAGGATCTGTTACCCAGAATCCTTTGCAAACCTCAAACTTTGGCTAAAAAAACACATTTTCCTCAAATTTTGGTGACAGAAAGTTCTGGAATCGTAGAGGAGCCAAACATTTCCTTCCACCCAGCGTTCCCCCAAGTCTCCTGATAAAAATGATACCTCACTTGTGTGGGTAGGCCTAGTGCCCGCGACAGGAAATGCCCCAAAATGCAACGTGGACACATCACATTTTTTTAAAGAAAACAGAGGTGTTTTTTGCAAAGTGCCTACCTGTAGATTTTGGCCTCTAGCTCACCTAGGGAAACCTACCAAACCTGTGCATTTTTGAAAACTAGAGACCTAGGGGAATCCAAGATGGGGTGACTTGTGGGGCTCTGACCAGGTTATGTTACCCAGAATCCTTTGCAAACCTCAGAATTTGGCTAAAAAAACACGTTTTCCTCACATTTTGGTGACAGATAGTTCTGGAATCAGAATGGAGCCACAAATTTCCTTCCACCCAGCGTTCCCCCAAGTCTCCTGATAAAAATGATACCTCACTTGTGTGGGTAGGCCTAGCGCCCGCGACAGGAAATGCCCCAAAACGCAACGTGGACACATCTAATTTTTTTACAGAAAACAGAGGTTTTTTTTGCAAAGTGCCTACCTGTAGATTTTGGCCTCTAGCTCAGCCGGCACCGAGGGAAACCTACCAAACCTGTGCATTTTTGAAAACTAGAGACCTAGGGGAATCCAAGATGGGGTGACTTGTGGGGCTTTGACCAGGTTCTGTTACCCAGAATCCTTTGCATACCTCAAAATTTGGCTAAAAAAACACATTTTCCTCACATTTTGGAGACAGAAATTTCTGGAATCAGAGAGGAGCCACAAATTTCCTTCCACCCAGCGTTCCCCCAAGTCTCCTGATAAAAATGATACCTCACTTGTGTGGGTAGGCCTAGCGCCCGCGACAGGAAATGCCCCGAAACGCAACGTGGACACATCACATTTTTTGAAAGAAAACAGAGGTGTTTTTTGCAAAGTGCCTACCTGTAGATTTTGGCCTCTAGCTCAGCCGGCACCTAGGGAAACCTACCAAACTTGTGCATTTTTGAAAACTAGAGACCTAGGGGAATCCAAGATGGGGTGACTTGTGGGGCTTTGACCACGTTCTGTTACCCAGAATCCTTTGCAAACCTCAAAATTTGGCTAAAAAAACACATTTTCCACACATTTTGGTGACAGAAAGTTCTGGAATCAGAGAGGAGCCACAAATTTCCTTCCACCCAGCGTTTCCCCAAGTCTCCTGATAAAAATGATACCTCACTTGTGTGGGTAGGCCTAGCGCCCGCGACAGGATATGCCCCAAAACGCAACGTGGGCACATCACATTTTTTGAAAGAAAACAGAGGTGTTTTTTGCAAAGTGCCTACCTGTAGAGTTTGGCCTCTAGCTCAGCCGGCACCTAGGGAAAAGTACCAAACCTGTGCATTTTTGAAAACTAGAGACCTAGGGGAATCCAAGATGGGGTGACTTGTGGGGCTCTGACCAGGATCTGTTACCCAGAATCCTTTGCAAACCTCAAACTTTGGCTAAAAAAACACTTTTCCTCAAACTTTGGTGACAGAAAGTTCTGGAATCGTAGAGGAGACACACATTTCCTTCCACCCAGCGTTCCCCCAAGTCTCCTGATAAAAATGATACCTCACTTGTGTGGATAGGCCTAGCACCCGCGACAGGAAATGCCCCAAAACGAAAGGTGGACACATCCAATTTTTTGAAAGAAAACAGAGGTGTTTTTTGCAAAGTGCCTACCTGTAGATTTTGGCCTCTAGCTCAGCCGGCACCTAGGGAAACCTACCAAACCTGTGCATTTTTGAAAACTAGAGACCTAGGGGAATCCAAGATGGGGTGACTTGTGGGGCTCTGACCAGGTTATGTTACCCAGAATCCTTTGCAAACCTCAGAATTTGGCTAAAAAAACACGTTTTCCTCACATTTTGGTGACAGATAGTTCTGGAATCAGAGAGGAGCCACAAATTTCCTTCCACCCAGCGTTCCCCAAGTCTCCTGATAAAAATGATACCTCACTTGTGTGGGTAGGCCTAGCGCCCGCGACAGGAAACGCCCCAAAACGCAACGTGGACACATCACATTTTTTGATAGAAAACAGAGGTGTTTTTTTGCAAAGTGCCTACCTGTAGATTTTGGCCTCTAGCTCAGCCGGCACCTAGGGAAACCTACCAAACCTGTGCATTTTTGAAAATTAGAGACCTAGGGGAATCCAAGATGGTGTGACTTATGGGGCTCTGACCAGGATCTGTTACCCAGAATCCTTTGCAAACCTCAAACTTTGGCTAAAAAAACACATTTTCCTCAAATTTTGGTGACAGAAAGTTCTGGAATCGTAGAGGAGCCACACATTTCCTTCCACCCAGCGTTCCCCCAAGTCTCCTGATAAAAATGATACCTCACTTGTGTGGGTAGGCCTAGCGCCCGCGACAGGATTGCCCCAAAATGCAACGTGGACACATCACATTTTTTTAAAGAAAACAGAGGTGTTTTTTGCAAAGTGCCTACTTGTAGATTTTGGCCTCTAGCTCACCTAGGGAAACCTACCAAACCTGTGCATTTTTGAAAACTAGAGACCTAGGGGAATCCAAGATGGGGTGACTTGTGGGGCTCTGACCAGGTTATGTTACCCAGAATCCTTTGCAAACCTCAGAATTTGGCTAAAAAAACACGTTTTCCTCACATTTTGGTGACAGATAGTTCTGGAATCAGAGAGGAGCCACAAATTTCCTTCCACCCAGCGTTCCCCCAAGTCTCCTGATAAAAATGATACCTCACTTGTGTGGGTAGGCCTAGCGCCCGCGACAGGATATGCCCCAAAATGCAACGTGGACACATCTCATTTTTTTAAAGAAAACAGAGGTTTTTTTTGCAAAGTGCCTATCTGTAGATTTTGGCCTCTAGCTCAGCCGGCACCTAGGGAAACCTACCAAACCTGTGCATTTTTGAAAACTAGAGACCTAGGGGAATCCAAGATGGGGTGACTTGTGGGGCTCTGACCAGGATCTGTTACCCAGAATCCTTTGCAAACCTCAAACTTTGGCTAAAAAAACACATTTTCCTCAAATTTTGGTGACAGAAAGTTCTGGAATCGTAGAGGAGCCAAACATTTCCTTCCACCCAGCGTTCCCCCAAGTCTCCTGATAAAAATGATACCTCACTTGTGTGGGTAGGCCTAGTGCCCGCGACAGGAAATGCCCCAAAATGCAACGTGGACACATCACATTTTTTTAAAGAAAACAGAGGTGTTTTTTGCAAAGTGCCTACCTGTAGATTTTGGCCTCTAGCTCACCTAGGGAAACCTACCAAACCTGTGCATTTCTGAAAACTAGAGACCTAGGGGAATCCAAGATGGGGTGACTTGTGGGGCTCTGACCAGGTTATGTTACCCAGAATCCTTTGCAAACCTCAGAATTTGGCTAAAAACACACGTTTTCCTCACATTTTGGTGACAGATAGTTCTGGAATCAGAATGGAGCCACAAATTTCCTTCCACCCAGCGTTCCCCCAAGTCTCCTGATAAAAATGATACCTCACTTGTGTGGGTAGGCCTAGCGCCCGCGACAG
Organism: Pleurodeles waltl; assembly: GCF_031143425.1. Classification (NCBI taxonomy): domain Eukaryota; kingdom Metazoa; phylum Chordata; class Amphibia; order Caudata; family Salamandridae; genus Pleurodeles; species Pleurodeles waltl. The sequence goes on from NC_090448.1 coordinate 1,071,522,930, forward strand.
GAAATGCCCCAAAACGCAACGTGGACACATCTAATTTTTTTAAAGAAAACAGAGGTTTTTTTTGCAAAGTGCCTACCTGTAGATTTTGGCCTCTAGCTCAGCCGGCACCTAGGGAAACCTACCAAACCTGTGCATTTTTGAAAACTAGAGACCTAGGGGAATCCAAGATGGGGTGACTTGTGGGGCTTTGACCAGGTTCTGTTACCCAGAATCCTTTGCATACCTCAAAATTTGGCTAAAAAAACACATTTTCCTCACATTTTGGAGACAGAAATTTCTGGAATCAGAGAGGAGCCACAAATTTCCTTCCACCCAGCGTTCCCCCAAGTCTCCTGATAAAAATGATACCTCACTTGTGTGGGTAGGCCTAGCGCCCGCGACAGGAAATGCCCCGAAACGCAACGTGGACACATCACATTTTTTGAAAGAAAACAGAGGTGTTTTTTGCAAAGTGCCTACCTGTAGATTTTGGCCTCTAGCTCAGTCGGCACCTAGGGAAACCTACCAAACTTGTGCATTTTTGAAAACTAGAGACCTAGGGGAATCCAAGATGGGGTGACTTGTGGGGCTTTGACCACGTTTTGTTACCCAGAATCCTTTGCAAACCTCAAAATTTGGCTAAAAAAACACATTTTCCTCACATTTTGGTGACAGAAAGTTCTGGAATCAGAGAGGAGCCACAAATTTCCTTCCACCCAGCGTTTCCCCAAGTCTCCTGATAAAAATGATACCTCACTTGTGTGGGTAGGCCTAGCGCCCGCGACAGGATATGCCCCAAAACGCAACGTGGGCACATCACATTTTTTGAAAGAAAACAGAGGTGTTTTTTGCAAAGTGCCTACCTGTAGATTTTGGCCTCTAGCTCAGCCGGCACCTAGGGAAACCTACCAAACCTGTGCATTTTTTAAAACTAGAGACCTAGGGGAATCCAAGATGGGGTGACTTGTGGGGCTCTGAGCAGGTTCTCTTACCCAGAATCCTTTGCAAACCTCAAAATTTGGCTAAAAAAACACATTTTCCTCACATTTTGGTGACAGAAAGTTCTGGAATCAGAGAGGAGCCACACATTTCCTTCCACCCAGCGTTCCCCCAAGTCTCCTGATAAAAATGATACCTCAAGTGTGTGGGTAGGCCTAGCGCCCGCGACAGGAAGTGCCCCAAAACGCAACGTGGACACATCACATTTTTTGAAAGAAAACAGAGGTGTTTTTTGCAAAGTGCCTACCTGTAGATTTTGGCCTCTAGCTCAGCCGGCACCTAGGGAAACCTACCAAACCTGTGCATTTTTGAAAACTAGAGACCTAGCGAATCCAAGATGGGGTGACTTGTGGGGCTTTGACCAGGTTCTGTTCCCCAGAATCCTTTGCAAACCTCAAAATTTGGCTAAAAAAACACATTTTCCTCACATTTTGGTGACAGATAGTTCTGGAATCAGAGAGGAGCCACAAATTTCCTTCCACCCAGCGTTCCCCCAATTCTCCCGATAAAAATGATACCTCACTTGTGTGGGTAGGCCTAGCGCCCGCGACAGGAAATGCCCCAAAACGCAACGTGGACACATCACATTTTTTGAAAGAAAACAGAGGTTATTTTTTGCAAAGTGCCTACCTGTAGATTTTGGCCTCTAGCTCAGCCGGCACCTAGGGAAACCTACCAAACCTGTGCATTTTTGAAAACTAGAGACCTAGGGGAATTCAAGATGGGGTGACTTGTGGGGCTCTGACCAGGTTATGTTACCCAGAATCCTTTGCAAACCTCAGAATTTGGCTAAAAAAACACGTTTCCCTCACATTTTGGTGACAGATAGTTCTGGAAGCAGAGAGGAGCCACAAATTTTCTTCCACCCAGCGTTCCCCCAAGTCTCCTGATAAAAATGATACCTCACTTGTGTGGGTAGGCTTAGCGCCCGCGACAGGAAATGCCCCAAAACGCAACGTGGACACATCACATTTTTTGAAAGAAAACAGAGGTGTTTTTTGCAAAGTGCCTACCTGTAGATTTTGGCCTCTAGCTCAGCCGGCACCTAGGGAAACCTACCAAACCTGTGCATTTATGAAAACTAGAGACCTAGGGGAATCCAAGATGGGGTGACTTGTGGGGCTTTAACCAGTTTCTGTTACCCAGAATCCTTTGCAAACCTCAAAATTTGGCTAAAAAAACACATTTTCCTCACATTTTGGTGACAGAAAGTTCTGGAATCAGAGAGGAGCCACAAATGTCCTTCCACCCAGCGTTCCCCCAAGTCTCCTGATAAAAATGATACCTCACTTGTGTGGGTAGGCCTAGTGCCCGCGACAGGAAATGCCCCAAAATGCAACGTGGACACATCACATTTTTTTAAAGAAAACAGAGGTGTTTTTTGCAAAGTGCCTACCTGTAGATTTTGGCCTCTAGCTCACCTAGGGAAACCTACCAAACCTGTGCATTTTTGAAAACTAGAGACCTAGGGGAATCCAAGATGGGGTGACTTGTGGGGCTCTGACCAGGTTATGTTACCCAGAATCCTTTGCAAACCTCAGAATTTGGCTAAAAACACACGTTTTCCTCACATTTTGGTGACAGATAGTTCTGGAATCAGAATGGAGCCACAAATTTCCTTCCACCCAGCGTTCCCCCAAGTCTCCTGATAAAAATGATACCTCACATGTGTGGGTAGGCCTAGCGCCCGCGACAGGAAATGCCCCAAAACGCAACGTGGACACATCTAATTTTTTTAAAGAAAACAGAGGTTTTTTTTGCAAAGTGCCTACCTGTAGATTTTGGCCTCTAGCTCAGCCGGCACCTAGGGAAACCTACCAAACCTGTGCATTTTTGAAAACTAGAGACCTAGGGGAATCCAAGATGGGGTGACTTGTGGGGCTTTGACCAGGTTCTGTTACCCAGAATCCTTTGCATACCTCAAAATTTGGCTAAAAAAACACATTTTCCTCACATTTTGGAGACAGAAATTTCTGGAATCAGAGAGGAGCCACAAATTTCCTTCCACCCAGCGTTCCCCCAAGTCTCCTGATAAAAATGATACCTCACTTGTGTGGGTAGGCCTAGCGCCCGCGACAGGAAATGCCCCGAAACGCAACGTGGACACATCACATTTTTTGAAAGAAAACAGAGGTGTTTTTTGCAAAGTGCCTACCTGTAGATTTTGGCCTCTAGCTCAGCCGGCACCTAGGGAAACCTACCAAACTTGTGCATTTTTGAAAACTAGAGACCTAGGGGAATCCAAGATGGGGTGACTTGTGGGGCTTTGACCACGTTTTGTTACCCAGAATCCTTTGCAAACCTCAAAATTTGGCTAAAAAAACACATTTTCCTCACATTTTGGTGACAGAAAGTTCTGGAATCAGAGAGGAGCCACAAATTTCCTTCCACCCAGCGTTTCCCCAAGTCTCCTGATAAAAATGATACCTCACTTGTGTGGGTAGGCCTAGCGCCCGCGACAGGATATGCCCCAAAACGCAACGTGGGCACATCACATTTTTTGAAAGAAAACAGAGGTGTTTTTTGCAAAGTGCCTACCTGTAGATTTTGGCCTCTAGCTCAGCCGGCACCTAGGGAAACCTACCAAACCTGTGCATTTTTTAAAACTAGAGACCTAGGGGAATCAAAGATGGGGTGACTTGTGGGGCTCTGAGCAGGTTCTCTTACCCAGAATCCTTTGCAAACCTCAAAATTTGGCTAAAAAAACACATTTTCCTCACATTTTGGTGACAGAAAGTTCTGGAATCAGAGAGGAGCCACACATTTCCTTCCACCCAGCGTTCCCCCAAGTCTCCTGATAAAAATGATACCTCAAGTGTGTGGGTAGGCCTAGCGCCCGCGACAGGAAATGCCCCAAAACGCAACGTGGACACATCACATTTTTTGAAAGAAAACAGAGGTGTTTTTTGCAAAGTGCCTACCTGTAGATTTTGGCCTCTAGCTCAGCCGGCACCTAGGGAAACCTACCAAACCTGTGCATTTTTGAAAACTAGAGACCTAGCGAATCCAAGATGGGGTGACTTGTGGGGCTTTGACCAGGTTCTGTTCCCCAGAATCCTTTGCAAACCTCAAAATTTGGCTAAAAAAACACATTTTCCTCACATTTTGGTGACAGATAGATCTGGAATCAGAGAGGAGCCACAAATTTCCTTCCACCCAGCGTTCCCCCAATTCTCCCGATAAAAATGATACCTCACTTGTGTGGGTAGGCCTAGCGCCCGCGACAGGAAATGCCCCAAAACGCAACGTGGACACATCACATTTTTTGAAAGAAAACAGAGGTTATTTTTTGCAAAGTGCCTACCTGTAGATTTTGGCCTCTAGCTCAGCCGGCACCTAGGGAAACCTACCAAACCTGTGCATTTTTGAAAACTAGAGACCTAGGGGAATTCAAGATGGGGTGACTTGTGGGGCTCTGACCAGGTTATGTTACCCAGAATCCTTTGCAAACCTCAGAATTTGGCTAAAAAAACACGTTTCCCTCACATTTTGGTGACAGATAGTTCTGGAAGCAGAGAGGAGCCACAAATTTTCTTCCACCCAGCGTTCCCCCAAGTCTCCTGATAAAAATGATACCTCACTTGTGTGGGTAGGCCTAGCGCCCGCGACAGGAAATGCCCCAAAACGCAACGTGGACACATCACATTTTTTGAAAGAAAACAGAGGTGTTTTTTGCAAAGTGCCTACCTGTAGATTTTGGCCTCTAGCTCAGCCGGCACCTAGGGAAACCTACCAAACCTGTGCATTTATGAAAACTAGAGACCTAGGGGAATCCAAGATGGGGTGACTTGTGGGGCTTTAACCAGTTTCTGTTACCCAGAATCCTTTGCAAACCTCAAAATTTGGCTAAAAAAACACATTTTCCTCACATTTTGGTGACAGAAAGTTCTGGAATCAGAGAGGAGCCACAAATGTCCTTCCACCCAGCGTTCCCCCAAGTCTCCTGATAAAAATGATACCTCAAGTGTGTGGGTAGGCCTAGCGCCCGCGACAGGAAATGCCCCAAAACGCAACGTGGACACATCACATTTTTTTAAAGAAAACAGAGGTGTTTTTTGCAACGTTCCTACCTGTAGATTTTGGCCTCTAGCTCAGCCGGCACCTAGGGAAACCTACCAAACCGATGCATTTTTGAAAACTAGAGACCTAGGGGAATCCAAGATGGGGTGACTTGTGGGGCTCTGACCGGGTTCTGTTACCCAGAATCCTTTGCAAACTTCAAAATTTGGCTAAAAAAACATTTTTTCCTCACATTTCGGTGACAGAAAGTCCTGGAATCTGAGAGGAGCCACAAATTTCCTTCCACCCAGCGTTTTCCCCAAGTCTCCCGATAAAAATGATACCTCACTTGTGTGGGTAGGCCTAGCGCCCGTGACAGGAAATGGCCCAAAACACAACGTAGACACATCACATTTTTTCATAGAAAACAGTGCCTACCTGTGGATTTTGGCCTCTAGCTCAGCCGGCACCTTAGGAAACCTAGCAAACCAGCGCATTTTTGAAAACTAGAAACCCAGGGGAATCCAAGATGGGGTGACTTGTGGGGCTCTGACCAGGTTCTGTTACCCAGAATCCTTTGCAAACCTCAAAATGTGGCTAAAAAATCACGTTTTCCTCACATTTCGGTGAAAGAAAGTTCTGGAATCTGAGAGGAGCCACAAATTTCCTTCCACCCAGCGTTCCCCCAAGTCTCCCGATAAAAATGATACCTCACTTGTGTGGGTAGGCCTAGCGCCCGCGACAGGAAATGGCCCAAAACACAACGTGGACACATCACATTTTTTCATAGAAAACAGTGCCTACCTGTGGATTTTGGCCTCTAGCTCCGCCGGCACCAGGGGGGGAAGAAATGGCCTAAAATAAATTTGTCCCCCACAACCCCAGCCCCCTCCCCCCCGGGAGCGACCCTTGCCTACGGGGTCGATCCCCCTGTGTGACATTGGTGCCAAAAAAAAATCCCCGGTGCCTAGTGGTTTCTGCCCCCTTGGGGGCAGATTGACCTAAAATCGGCCAATCTGCCCCCAAGGGGGGCAGAAATGGTCTAAATACAATTTGCCCCCCAGGGGAGCGCACCTTGCCTAATGGGTCGCTCCCCATATCTAAAAAACCAAACAAAAACAAAAAAATACAAATAAATAATTTGCCCTGGCGCCTAGAGGTTTCTGCCCCCCCCGGGGGCAGATCGGCCTAATACCAATACGATCTGCCCCCAGGGGGGATAGAAATGGCCTAAAATAAATTTAACCCCCCACCCGCCCTCGGGGAGCGACCGTTGCCTACGGGGTCACTCCCCTTGCGTGAAGTCGCAAAAAAAAAGATCCCTGGTGCCTAGTGGTTTCTGCCCCCCTTGGGGGCAGATTGACCTAAAATCGGCCGATCTGCCCCCAAAGCGGGCAGAAATGGCCTAAATACGATTTTCCCCTCTAGGGGAGCGACCCTTGCCTAAGGGGTCGCTCCCAATCTCTAAAAAAAAAAAAAAAAAAACTGGCGTCTAGTGGTTTCTGCCCCCCGTGGGGGCATATCAGCCTAATTAAAATAGGCTGATCTGCCCCCATGGGGGGCAGAAATGGCCTAAAATAAATTTGCCTCCAGGGGAACGACCCTTGCCTAAGGGGTCGCTGCCCTTACGTGAAAAACAACAACAACAAAAAATTCCCTGGTGTCTAGTGCTTTCTGCCCACCTTGGGGGCAGATTGGCCTCATAAAAATAGGCCAATCTGCCCCCAAGGGGGGCAGAAATGGCCTAAATATAATTTCCCCCCTAGGGGAGCGACCCTTGCCTAAGGGGTCGCTCACCACCTCAAAAACCAAAAAAGTAAACAAAAACAAAACCCCCCAATTTTTTTATCCCTGGTGCCTAGAGGTTTCTGCCCCCAGGGGGGGCAGAAAAGGCCTTAAAAAAAATGCCCCCCCCTGGGAGCGACCCTTGCCCAAGGGGTCACTTCCTTTTGCCAGTTTCTTTTTGCAAAATGACATCCCTGGTGTCTAGTGGGCGTTTTGACAGCCGGATTGCTTTACAATCCGGCTGCCAAAACACAGAGACAGGCTTCAAAGACTTCCCTTTGAAGCCTCTCTGCCTCCTCCACGTGATCGGAAGAGAAATGCAAAGCATTTCTATTCCGATCATCGCGCTGGAAGCTGAGCTTCCAGTGCGAAGGTGGAGGCATTGTGATTGCTCGCGAGTTTACGTCACAGGGGGGTTGGGGGGGGTTCGGTGGTGGAAGGGGAAGGGCTTCCCCTTCCATCCCTGACTTGGGGGGGTGGGAGGGAACCCCACAGAGGGAGCAGCACTGTGCCGCAGGACGCAACCATTACGTCCTCGGCACAGAACCGGTTAAGTGAACTTCTATGGCTTTTTTTAATTCTATTTCCTAAGTATAACATTTATATAAATATACATATATATATATATACACACACACACACACACACACACACATACATAAATGTATACATACATATATATGTATATGTACATATAATAATTAGCAAGTGGCGCACCTTGTAAATTTCCACCACAGTATGAAAGCTTCAGGCATTGCTTATTTTAAGTGAATATTTTCTTTTCGCCACCATAGTCGATACCTTATAGTACCTTGTAGTGTACTTCTCATGAAAGATTTACTGTCAGCAAACAGTCTGGTATAGGTTAAACTCTCACAATAGAATGAATACTCTTTGAAGTCTTTGCTTATTTCACCTTCATTTCTCAATGTAGGTTTACTGACTGTCAGGGGTTTGATACAAATCAATCAATTAACCATAGCATTTGTAAAGCGCAGCATTATTACCCCTAGGGGTATCGGGGCACAGAGGGTGCAGTGTCTCAATTGAAAAGTCATGTCTTCAGCCAGGGTGGAAGATTTTTTAGAGGTGGAGGGGCAGGCTGTTCCTGGACTTGGTTGCTGTGTAGGGGAAGGACAGGTCTCACAGCGGGTGCAATGGATGCAGGGTATGTGTGAGGTTTAGCAAGGTGGAGCATAGTTGTCTTGGTGGGATGTAGAAGCTCAGTTGATGGTTGATGATCGTCAGCGTAGGAGACTGTATTGAGACCATAGGATCTGACAATGTCTGAGAGAGGAATCATGTAGATGTAAAACAAGGTTGGGCTCAGGGAGGATCATTGGGGTGTGCTGCAGATGATGTTCTTAGAAGTAGAAGTGAAGCAAGGGTGGTGGATGCTCTATGTGCTGCCTGAGAGGAAAGAGACGGGCCACTCAAAGGCAGTTTGTTGACTCACTTTGTTGTGGAGAAAAACTGATAAAAACTGCCCTTAGTAGAACATTATTTTTTAAGAACTTGTCTTTTTGCAATCAGGCATATACAGATCGAACACTGTTTGCAATGAGGTTTTCATTCATATCTGTGGTTGATTGTGAATGTGAACTACGCTATCTGTGAAGAGTATGGTATAGGGTCAATGTGGCACATGGTTCTACAACTAAGAGAATTGTATCTGTGATGGCATAAATTATGCCTCCTATTCTTCTGAGGTACTTTGTACTTACATTCAGAGCTTTAATACTATACCCATTTACAGAGCAATGTGTTCAAAAGAATCTTAGAAAATGTCATCAGTGATGTTAACAATTATGTAATTCAAAATGTCATCAGTGATGTCATAAATGATGTCATAGAACATGTCATAAGTGATGTTATATGTGAGGTCAAAAGCAGTCCGTGGCAGGGGCAGAAGTTATAGTTAGCTCTGCCTATTATAACTGGTGAATTTCTATCTTTGTTTTAGCTTAAAATGTTAATGTTATCACTCACATGTTCACCTAACTATAAAGTTACTTTAACCCTTGTTGTTTTTCAGTGAATTTCTAAGGCTTTTTTAATCAAAAATAGATCTTTTATCACAGCTACCTATAATATTACTTTAACCTTTGTTTTTTTCAGTGAATTAATAGGGCTTTTGTAACATGATGCAATATTTTATTACCATAAGTAAAGCCGATCTCCTGACACCCACTGCACTTGGGCATTTGCGGCAGGTGCGTTAGGGTTCACCTCAGGCAGCCACCGAGGCAGCCAACCCCAGGCCATGCACAACCTTTGGTCATCCATGGCATGGGGTTAACCGCAGGATCTGTCTTTCAGCCATTCTCCACTTGCAACTTCCAGCAGGCAGCCAAACAAAAGCTGTACACACACTTGGGCTGCACGCAGCAGAGGGCTTGCCATAGTGCTTGGCATGCCACCAGATTCTGTAGCCAAACCCCCAGCAGACTGCCAACCCCACACTGTGCACAGCCTTTGCTGTTCACAGTGTAGGGTTGGCCTTCGGGTCCCTGAGACCCCATCCCCTGGGGCCAAAACATTGAGGAGAGAGCGCATGTTGCTCCCTTCCCGACCCTTAATTGGCCCCCGGGGACCCTAGCCCCCTGCTTTTACCCTTGCATATTCAATCAGTCATGACATATTCATTGACTACATTTATAGTATATTTATCCTAATCACATCTGAAATGCCATCACTGTTGACAATACTTAGCATGGTGGTGTGCAAGTTATAGTTACTCTAGGTGACACGTAGTAGTCACTTGAGATAACTACAACAGGTTAATTATATATTTTTTGTTAGTTTCAAATGCAATTTTTTATGCAACATTTTCACCACAAAATTATTTTTATCACTTTAGCCTTTGTTTTTTTCAGTGAATTTCTATGGGTTTTATAACATAAAGCAAGAGGTTCATCACAATGACCGTTAAGAGGGTTGGACGCACGGCCTGGACTGGCATTTTCTGTTGTGCTGTCCCCACCAAAGCTTGCTACCCCGGCTCCCACCTTACAGTACATTGTAGTAGTCCATGCCCCTACCCCATCATTTAAGCCCTGTTTAGCTGTTATTCTGCCAATGCACTTCCTGCTCAGCCTGCGCTTTTAACTTACTGCCCAAACCCACCTTCTCCCTGCCCTTTCTCGTCCAGGACCATGCACCTATCACCTCCTTCCTGTTGTGCATGATTCAATATGATGTCCCTGCCAACCAGTTAGCTTGCTGTTCACGTTCACTCCTCCTGCCCTCAGTGTTTTGAGTCTGTGACCCTGTCACTGCTTTCCTGCTTCTCCTCCACTCTTAGTTTGCTTCCCCGTTGCTTCTTCCCTCTGCCCTCTGATGTATGTGTGCATGTCCCTGCTCCCTTCCTTTTGCCTACCACATTCCATGGAGCTGCAGCTGCCTCTCCTGTCTGCTCTGAGTATTCAGGTGAACTGGCACTGCCTCTCTTGCATGTCCAGCATCCTCAGATGGCTGCAACCTGTCCCTGCCCCTAAACACTGGCCTCCATGACCATTTTACTGCCACTCTCTTTTGCCTCCATGCTCTGTTGTGTTGCGACTGCTACCCCTGCCTGCCCTCTTTGGTCTGTTATGTGACCCCTGAACCCTTCCTCAGCCCTCTTCTGTCTGTGTCCAGCCCCTACTCCTCCTGTCTGCCGTCCATGGTCCATAGTGCATGCTCCTACCCCCTCTCTCTTGCCACCATGAATGTTGCACTGTCACTAAGCCACCTGCCTGCATGCATGGTAATTTCTGCTGCCACTGTCCCTCCAATCTTGCCCAGTGTGATCAGTTTGCTGTTTCTGACGTCTTCCCAGCTTCCCTCAGTTGTCTGTATGTATGGCCCTACAGGCTCCCTGTTGTCCTCCATGGTGTGTTGTGCTTCCAGTGCCCATTCTGCATGTGCTACATGGCCAGCTTAGCCCCCACCACCTCCCTCCTGCCTTCCATGGTCCCTTTGCATGCCCAGGCCCCCTTCCTCTTTCCCTCCATGGTCCGATGTGGAACAGCATAGATTTGGCTGCCACCACCGACATCACAATCATGATATAAATGTATTCATATAGACAAAATAATGTGTGTTCAACATTAAAACAATAATGTAAAGTGGTGCACTCAATATTAATCATAAAGTGTATTCACTGTAGTTTAAGGGGAATTTGTACTCAGAGTGCCTTAACCTTATTAAAGGAAATATAACCAATTAATGTATTCACATAACCATCTTCACATAATTTGAAGGCATTTGCATTAGAAACAATGACAATTTGTGTGATGTGTACACTAATGTATGCTGTTTAACGTTGAGAAATAAAGTTCCCAATCATATCTAAGTTTATGTATTAATAATTGTATTTCATTTAGATTAACTATAGCATGAAGTCTTATTGGAAGTGATCAAACTGATATTCATATAGCTGTAGAGAATTACATGTGCAAAGTATAACTCAAAATTAAATGTGCATTGCTGAATAATGTTTAAAGTTGACTTGACTAGGTCTGAATTTCTTTAACGTAAGAAACTGTTTTTCATATCTGATGACTTGTGATTTTATTGCAGGTGCATTCACACAAAATGTTAGTTTGGACATAGCTGTGCTATTGTTTTAATAATAGTGAGTCTGAGAAAAGAACACCAAAAGATGAGAGTAAGAAGATTGTCTTCATACATGCTGCAAATGATTTCCAGAGGACCAAGGAAAACACTTTCTCAGGACTGCTGTGGGATTGAGAGCTGACGTTGCAAGTTACACTGCAGGACTGAAAAATACAATGAAGCACATGATGGTGCAATGGAGGGTGTTATCTGATTGTATTTTGTGGTATTATCTAGGGCTCTCACAGATTGATTTGCAGATTCTTTCCCTTGGATTCTGAGAGGCACAGACCTCTGATTGTCCATTTTTTCCCCCATGCTTTGCTGAGTGTGGCTTAGGCTTACACCTATCTCTCTAAGAAGACTCTTGACCGAGCTTCTGAAATGCAACACCTTTTTTTCATATTCCTCGTTCATTTTTTACTTATTTCTGATCCTCACCTTTATTTCCTTATGCATTTTTCCTAGATAGATTTTTCTTTTAAATAGCTTTGACCCTTATGGGATTTCCTCGTTGACCCATAGATAGATAGTTATATGCTTTTAACTAGCGCTCATGAGTAAAAGAGAAATCCTGTTGTTGATATTTTGTATTGCTGTTACCAAATTTCTGATTTATCTTATGCTAATTCAGCTAAATTTCTTCAGAAGATTTGGCTACCCAAATGATATTCTTTATCTTTATAGTATCTTTTTGAGATTTGTTTACATTAACCTGAGTGTTAATTTGGAATAAAACTCTTTAACTTTATCTCCGATTTGGGTTTTCATGGCATGGCCAAACTGGTTACACTGAAGATTGATGTTGACATATCGTTACCTAACTTTTTAAATAATCCTCTTCCAGAGAAAAATATTGTTGACCTCAAGTTAAGCGCATACAGAAAATGTTCCATTAGTTGTGTTGCAACTGTCTCTCTTGCCTGCCCTGTACTGTCAGATTGCTGCTCTTGCCTCCTTTCCCTCACTGTTCGTGTGCATGGCTCTGTCCCCTTCTTTTTGCTTTTCATGGTCTGTTACTGCTGCACTGCCCTACTGCTTGTCCTGTGTGGTGTATTGTCCAGCCACAACCCTTGGTGCTTGAGCTGTAGGGTCATTCTGGTGCCCCAGCCATCTCCCTCCTGCCCTTCATTGTCCGAACCTATATCCCTCCCCCATTCATGCTGTCCTCCATGGTCCATTTTTCCATACAGATTTTGAGAAGAAAATTTGGGGAAATTAGTTTTCTTGTTGACTTACATTGAAATAGAGGAGATGTTAGCCAGGGGATAGCTAAAATAAAGACCTCTTGTGCTTACAAAGCCACTCTTGCCTGTCCTGCACAGTTTGGATTACATCCCCTGTCCCTCTTTCCCTGCCCTCCATGCTCTGGTGTGCTGCCACTGACCATCCTGCCTGCCCAGCTTGGTCAGCTTGCTGCTTCTGGCCACTCCTGTCTACCTTCTATTGTCTGAGTCCATGCACTTAACCTCTGCCTCCCCATAGTATTCTAATGAACAACTAGACCTCTAAAATTCTGTATTTGTTAAAAAAAATGAGGTGATCGTGATGGAATCAAAACTGTAAAATCTAAAGTTTTTCCTTAAACAGTGAGGTGATCGTGATGGAATCAAAACTGTAAAATCTAAAGTTTTTCCTTTAGAAATGCTAAAAAACTAAAATGAGGACACATTTTCTTAGTTCTCAAATAGCGACAAAGCACTTTTAAACTTAAGCTATCTGTTTCTTTTTACCTTGTTCATCACTAGATTATTTGTTGCTCTTTTGGGGTGAGGATGTGGTGTTACGGTCAGAGCTGCTGACTTTGTAACTGGGAAGCCAGGTTTGAGTTTTGGCGCTGAGTTTGAGCATTGACAAAACATCCCGTATTTCTGGGAAAATCATTTAAGACCTGATTTAGATGTCGGCAGAGGGAATACGCTACGGCAAGTGTACTGAATAACCCATCCGTCATATTACGATCCCCATAGGATATAATGGGATTGAATTACAGCAGACGGGATATCCATCACATTTGTGCCAGCGTATTCCTCTCTGCTGACATTAAAATCAGGCCTTTAATCTCTCCGTTTCTGAACCACTCTCATACCACTCTCATACATTTGTGTCATAAAAAAATGCAAAAAAACTAAAATAAAAATAGAAAATTTAGGTCCATATTTAAGAAAAGTGGTACTCCACACAGTGTAGTGCCACTTTTCTTGCCCCCATTAGTGCCCCCTAGCTCCACCATTTGTGTGCCGTATTTAAAATAGGGTGCACCATGGTGGTAGTTAGGGGACTAGTGTCTGAATTGGGTACGCTAGTCCGGCGCTTTGCAGGATTAGCATAACAAATTCTGTTGCTAATCTTGCAAAGCACCCAGAGGCCCATTCTAAGCGATAGAGGCTTTCTTTTAAACGCCTGCTTTGAGCAGGCATTAAAAGTGCTGATAAATCTCTTAGATTTCCTTGCACCATTGTTTTGCCCCCCCCACCTAGGGAATGCCCCTTTTACATACATTATGCCTGGCGCAGGCATAATGTAGCACAAAGGGTTACAAAGTGGCGCAATGCATGCATTGCGGCACTTTGTAAATATGGCACAGCTTTTTGGCATTCTGACGCCACATTACTGTAAAAAAATACGTTAATATGATGTTAGAATGGCACTAGTGGCTCTTAAATATGTCCCTAAGTGTTATTCTCACTTCTGTCATTGTGTTATACTTGGGATAGGTTTGGGTGTTATTTGGGCTATATTGGGCTCATTGTCTTTGGTAATCCATCTTGCAATACTTTTTTTGTTATGAAGCTCCCTAATTTCCTCATGTACTGCAGTATCTGCAATAGAAAATGCTTTCAGTTTTTCACTTCGATCCCAACGAGATGGCATTCAGCATGTTAGCACTTTAGTTGCTCACTAGAAAACTGTGCTAAAGATGCAGTTGATTTAACTGGTAATCTGCTGCTAGTGTTGAAAGTGCATGTTTCAGAATGTATGTTGGAGTGTTTTAATTAAATAGATGAGGAAAATATTTGAGAACTGATTTGAGCTTTGTCCTAATTTTGCTTCCTACAACACTAACCCTTATTTATACGACAAAATGAAATCCCTCATTTTATTCCTTTCAAAATTAAATGTTTTAAGTTTTACTAGTTGTATTCAGACAAGATAGCTTGAAGTGTACTACACTTTTTTCGAAAAAGAGACAGTTAGCACTCTAGTTGTTCATTAGAATACTCTAGGAGGCTGCAGTAAAACACAGGGGGATCAAATGACAGGCTGCTCATTTTAGAAGTACATTTAATTGAGATTGTCAGACTTTACTCTCACATGGCTGAGAACGATAGTGTGAATTTACAGACAACATACTCTCATTTTGGCTTCTTGAGCACCTTCCATAATCTCTATAGGAAAATCATGAGAGTAAACAGTTTTCTCTCAAACATGATTCACACAGTTCTAGAAGAGGATCATTATTGCTCACAGGGTAAATTCATTTTAGAACACATCACAATTCTTACAAATTATATATAGTAAGACCAGCAAACTATTTAAATTGTGACTAAAATCTGTTCACCCTTTATATGTGCTATTTTTTGCGTCCCTCAAAAACAGGAATTCACTACAATGCATTCAAGAGGGACCATGTCCCATAGTCCTGAAAGTGCTGCCACAGCATGTTGTCCATGTTGTGGCCAGCCAATAAAGTGGGGGTATCCCTTTGGGACCCCTACATGGACTTTGGTGTCTGGGTGTGCTGACCATGAGCTCTTACATTTATTTTTTACTCATTTTCAGAACACAGGGACCTTAGTCCCTGAGTCTTGTAATGGCTGCTGACACATATTGTTCAGGTTGAGCCCAACCAACCAGAATTGACTAGTCTCCTTTAACATGGCCAATTAGAGCATATCTGAACACTAACTGTCCAGATATACAATTATTTTTCAAACTTTGTTGCTTAAAAACTACTGAATGGATTTACATGCAATCACCAAAAGCAGGGGGGCATAGCCATGGTGGCAATGGCTTTGGGAGCTTGAGTCGGGGCTCAGACACCGCTGGTCTGCTGGATCGGTTATCATGTGGCTTCTGCCCCAGATCTGTCCCCGGTACTTGTTATTTGCTGGGTAGAAACTGAGGGCTGTTTTGGGCTGGATTCCAGGGCTGGTAAATGCTAGAGCCAAGTTGCCATGAGCTGCGGACTGAGGCAAAGGTTGCCAGCACAGACCGATGCAGGTTTGAGCCCAGTTAGGAGGCCATTTTCATCGGTGAGAGCATAAGCACAGAGAGACAGAGGGGCTAGTGAAGCTGAGACAGCCCCCGGAGAGCTATGTCACAAGAGTAGCACAGCGGGAGTGTTGGCCCAGCTGTTGGAGGTGGTCGCCAATTTGGTGACAGAGCAGAGCTGCAGCCTGTGTCCAGCTGCAGCCCCAGAGCAGGTGCCCAGAACCGTGAAGAAGGGCTGCTGGTGCCTAGAGTGCCTAGGGCCCCTCCGAAGGCAGCCTGTTTGGATCCCTTGGACCTATGCACTCCCCAGGGATGGGGAGAAGTGAAGGGCTGGATCAGTGGACTGGCAATGAAGCTGGGCCTGGCCATCGGATGAAACCACCATTTCAATGGTGGAGCAATGGTGAAGCCCCTGTCCAGATGAAACGTCTGAGGAGGCACCAAGAGGCCAGAGGGAAAGACCTAGTTGTCTAAGGCAGCCAGGGCCCCCTGGAAGCAGCGTGAGAGCCACGGAATGATGGTGGGAGCCAGTCAGGTGCCATGATCAAACTGAGGAGGTGTCATTGTGATTTAGTCATGAGAAGTGACCCAGTCCTGTTGCTGCAAGGAGGGGTGTGAACTGCCCCCAGTCGCTGCTATGGTGGTACCCATGGGAGTCTGGGGGCCTAGGAAGGTCTTGGTGGACTTTGAGGACAGCTGCTTAGGCCCATTAGACTTGTGCACTGCTGATGAAATGGGCTAGAGGAGTGCTGGAAGGGACAGCCCGTCTGCACCCCTTGGACTGGCCCGGGATGCCCCTCTCCAATAGCAGATTGATTTCCCCAAGGGGTGTTCTAAGACTTTATGGGATGAGGCCCCCCCCGGGCTGTAGAGGACTTGCAAGGTGTGGCCCTGTGGAGAGCTGGTCAGAGGTATTGGGGTCAGCTAGTGGCTGGGCTTCCATTGTAGACCTCTCTCAATGGTGCGCACTAAGCAGGGTGGGCCCCATGATGGGGAAGCGGGTGACAGCAGGCGAGGACTGTGGAATGCCAGGCTTCGGGATGGACTTGGAATCCTACACAGCCATGATTCTGACAGCTGTTCATGACACAAAAGATGCTCTGGAAAACAATATTGAGGTGTAGTGGTGGATGTACAACTCCTGTGAGAAGACTACTCAAACTGGCTGAGAGAGTCATGGAAGTGGAATCAACAGCAACCCGGCTGACTTCATCAGTGACAGATCATGAGGAGCATTTGGTACAGCTGCAGAAAGAGGTGAAGGTCCTCTCAACAAGGGTGGAGGATGCTGAGGTGCAGTCTCACTTGAATAATATTCAATTTGTGGGGGTCCCAGAGAAGGTGGAGGCCCCTCAGTGAAGCTGTTTGTGGAGCAGTGGCTGGCCTCAGAGGTGCTACGAGGTAAGGTGACGCTTTTCTGTTTGGTGGAAAAGGTGCACCGAGTCCTGGGCCTTGCTGGGCACTCCCCATCTGCCACTAGTGGCTCTCCAGATGAACTTCAGAGGCTGTAATCATATTATCCAGCTGACTCAGGCTCATGGGACTTGGCAGATCATAAATAGCCCAGGGAGCATTTATCCAGATTATACAACATTGGTCCAACAAAAACGTGAGTCCTTTTTGGGAGACATGAGGCCTTTGAGACACCTTCAACTTAAATACAATCTGCTTTTCCTGGATACACTCAGGGAGGAGGTGGATTCTATGATGCACTTCATCACAGAAGCGAAGGAGGTGTGGGACTATCTTGAGAGGCAAGGGCATCCATTGCCACAGGATCATCCTGTTGAAAGGTCTCCAGGCTGGCAGACTCAGCAGATGCAGCATTGCCAGCGTAGAGGACCAAGAGTGGCTCACATCAGTGCTGTGGCACGTACAGAACAGGACAAGGTGGTGGCAGAGATACAGCATGGACGCTTCCAGCCCATGGTGAATTGATGAGTAGCTTTGGCTCCTGTCTCAGAGACCTTAGAGGAGGGTTCTTCAAACTAAGGAGTGGGTGATGAAGGAGTGGATCCTTTGAGGGTCACTCCCAAGACTTTTGAGAGGGGGGCCAGTGAGTGGGAGTGTGGTGGGAGAATGGTCTCCTGGTAGTTTCTTATCAAGTGAGGGGAGTCACAATGATCTTTTGACCTTGGAAGAAAGGGTGGTAAGCAATACGGATAGTTGGGTTGACAGGTGCCTCTGGTGTTGGGGGCAGGTCATTTCATACCTGCAGGGCAAGGTGGCAGGGTGGGGGGTTTCTGTTTAAAGGGGGCAAAGGGGTGTTTTTTTGCATCAGTGGCCTGGTGCCTGGTGGGTGGGAGGCATGTGGTGATCAGCATGAGTAGGTATTGGAGGACATGGGTTAGTCACCTGTAGAAGGGGATGCCTCCCTTAGGATCCTCTCTTGGGATGAGAATCAGCATGGAAACAAATTAAAGCAGGGTGGTTTAGTGGTAGGCAGTCCTCTTGCAGAAGATACATCTAAAGGGTTCCCACTGAGACTTCTTGGGAAGGGACATGTTTCGGGCACTGGCCACTCAGGCTACTCAGCTGTGGCCCAGGGTGGTCGGAAATTCTGTTCTGAAGGTTTACACCCTTCCAGGTGATACAAACAAACATGGGCAGATTCATCAGGATGTTGACAGTCGCAGTCGGCAATGGCCAGTCCATTGAATGGGGAGCATTTGATCATGGCTTCCTGGTATTGCCCCCCAAAACTGCAGGCTTAGGGCCTGAAGAGTTTGGAAAGGGGACTGTAGATTGCCAAGAGGTGGTGTTGCTGGTGGGGAGGGACCTCAATTTGACCTTTCATGTGGCGGAGGATCATATAGCATGGCTGGGAAAGAAACCCAGGAATGACCCAAGGCTCTCCTCCTTCTTGAGGGCTGTAGTACAGGAGGGCTTGTGGAGGATACCGTGTCAACGGGGACAGCAGTTTTCACATGCAGCTAATGCCTCATGCTCGCAGTTGCACCTGGACACTTTTTTGGTGCCGGGGTCACAGAGATTCCTTTTAGGAATACTGCCTACTTGACTAAAGGTATCTTGGATCAGTGGGTTCCTGGACCCTGTCCTGGATCAGGCTGGTGGCTAGATCAGTGGGTGTTGAGGGAATGAAACACACACTTTTATGTGGTAGAGACATCAGGCTTCGGTTTTCAGGAGAGCAAAACGTTGGTGTCCATGGAGAACGTGCTTTGGGAGGTATTCAGTTTGCTGTTCTGGGGTCAACTGATTGTGCATCTGGTGGGTAAGCAGAGGCAATGGTTACAGAAGGTGAGAGAGGTGGAGTGGGATCTCATGGAAAGGGAGGCACAGTACGTGGAGTAACCAGATTTAGATGCCTGATTCTCTTCTGGGAGGACTATTGGAAGGATGTTCACCAGGACGTACAGACTCTGTACAGGGAGCAGTAGAGCAGACTTTATGAGGTGGGGAACAAGGCAGGACAGATGCTGGTACAGTTAGCCCACAGGGAGGAGCACCAAAGTTAAATTCCTATGGTGTGTCTGGAGACCGAGGCACGGGCAGAAACGCCCTCTTTTGCTGATTATGTTCGCAGCCTATGTGCCTCTTGGCTCTCACACTTGAGGGCATGCTGGGTTTGTGAGGGATCTTCTGGTGCCTTGTTCGGGAGGGGATACCCAGGAATCACTTGAGGCTGAAATTTTGGGGAGAAACTTGCAGAAGCCTTGTCCCAGCTCAAAAGTGGGAAGGCTCTGGGTCCCAACGGTTTCCCCCAGAATTCTTCAAGTGTGTGAAGAGCATGGTGCTCAAACTTCTGCTTGCTTTGTTTTAAGAGGCTGATCCAAACGATGTTGCAGAGGAATCTACGGCAGGTGCAAGTCATATTGATTCGTAAACCAATAAAACCCTCGGAGAACTGTGCTTCATATCGGTCAATTTCCAAGTTCAATGTGAAGACTAAGCTGTTTGCTTGGGTCATGCGAATCGCTTTGCCCTGGTGGTAGAAGATGTTGTAGCCCTGGATCAGTCAGGATTTATGCCGCATAGATCCACATGTCATAATCTTTGACGACTCTTTGGTTGTTTGGCCAGTGGGATGCATGTTGGGGAACCATCTCTTATTGTGGTGCTTGATGCCCAGAAGTCATTTGATTAAGTGGAGTGGCTGTACCTTTTGTAGTGAATGGGGTTTGGCCTGGGTTTCCAAACATGGATGAGGCTCCTATACCAGAGCCTGACAGTGAGAGCCCTGTTAAATGAGGAGTCTGAGCTGTGTTGGGGAACCGGGCAAGGGTAAACCCTTTTCCCCACTACTTTTTGCAGTGGTGATAGAGCTGCTGGTGGCTTGGTTCCCCAGAGACAGTTGAGGGGCCTCGACTGGGATGAGGATTAAGAGGATGTGATTTCTTTGTATGAGGATTACATCTTGCTTTATAAGTTAAAAAGGTTGTATAATACATTTCCTCCATGTTTGTTAAATTTGCACTATTTCATTTATTTGACCATGTGGCCTCATCTGCCCATGGGCCATCCAGCCAGTACTAGTCATTGGGTACATGAAACAACTGTTTCTGTGATATATGTTGTTTAAGACATTAATGATTTAGGCGAGGCTTGGCATTGAATTAACAACAGTATTTTCTAGATTGTTTGACATGCCTCCCTTGTCTGACTGGTGTGTGTGTGTCAATGCGTTTATGTGTGTGTGTGTGAGAGAGATGGAGCAAGAGAGAGAGATAGTGTGTATGTTTGCCATATGCCACAATTTTGTCTTTGTTCTGTATGTCATGTGTCCAGGGGCCATTTTGTGTAGTCATCGGCCTGCATGTGTTCTTTGTTATTGATGCGTCATTTCTTGTTATTTGACCAATTGGCCGGTGGCACTTTTGTGTAGTCAGCCAGTGTGCTTTTGCCTCAGGTCTATATCTTTTTGTTTTTTTTAATGTTTTCACCTTTCAGTTTTAATGTGCTTGAGGATCATTGTAGTATGCCTAAACTGTGTTTATGATAGGCATTTTTTCCATTTTCCCCTCCACCTCCTTGCCTCGTGTTAGACCTGGCATCATTGGTTTGGGGTTCCCTGTCTTTTTGCTTTCTTCACACCCCATTCAACCACCAACCCAATTTCTCACAGCTGGCTTTAGGACACTGGGCACCTTATAGCTGCTAACCAGTGCCAAAGTATATGTGCTTTCTGCTTAAAACATTGTAACATTGGTTTATCCACAAATGGCATAATTATTTTAATTAAAAGTCCTTAGTAATATACACTACCTGTTCCCAGGGCTTGTAAATTAAATGTTTCTAGCTGTCTTGCAGCAGTGATTGTGCCACCCACTGAATAGGCCCCTCAACCTGTCTCAGGCCTCCCATTTCAGAACCTGTGTGTGCAGTTTGTAACTGCCATGTTCACCTGGCAAGTTAACCATCTTACCAGGCCCAAACTTTTCCTTTTAACACATAGAAGTCACACTTAAGTTAGGCCCTGGACAGTTCAAAGGCAGAGTGCACTATATTTAAAAAGTAGGACATGTACTTTTAAGTTTTTCATGTCCTAGTATTAAAAAAATCTTAAATCCGTTTTTCACTACTGCAAGGCATATCTCTCCATTAGGATAACATTGGGTTAACCTTCTTACATTTTATACATGTAATTTTCAATTGTGAAGGGTTGGGACCCCCAAGTTTGGTGTCTCTGGAGTCACAATTTAAAAACACAACTTTTGGTGAAGTCAGATTTTAAACTGTAATTTTGAAAATGCCACTTTCAAAAAGATGGTATTTTCTTACTTTAGCCATTTGGTGCCTTCTGCCTGTCTGAATACACGTATGGGTGGGTGACAGCCGGGCTTTCTGCATTCTCCCTAGACAACCGCACACAAAGAAAGCTTAGGTGTGACTGATGGGGGTTAGACATTTGAGTTTATGCAGGGGCATCCCCAATCTTTTTGCCTCCTGCCTCCTATTTTTTCTGACCTGTTGCAGTTGGCTTTTGAACTCTGAGCACTTTACCACTGCTAACCAGTGCTAAAGTGCATATGTTCTCTGTTTAAATTGTATGGAATTGGCTTATCCATGATTGGCAGATTTGATTTATTAGTAAGTCCGTAGTACAGTGCACTATAGGTGCCCAGGGCCTGTAAATCAAATGCTACTAGTGGGCCTGCAGCACTGAATGTGCCACCCCAGAAGTAGCTCTATAATCATGTTTCAGACCTGCCACTGTAGTGTCTGTGTGTGCAGTTTTAACTGTAAATTCGACTTGGCAAGTGTACCCACTTAGGCCTAAACCTTCCCTTTTCTTACATGTAGGACACCCCTAAGGTAGGCCCTTGGTAGCCCCAAGGACAGGGTGCAGTGTATGGTTAAGGTAGGACATATAGTAATATGTTTTATATGACCTACCAGTGAAATATTGCAAAATTCATTTTTCACTGTTGCAAGGCCTGTCCCTTTCATAGGTTAACGAGGGGGGCTACCTTTAAATCTGATTGAAGTGTAGATTCCCTTTGGGAGCGGATGGACATGTGGAGTTTGGGGTCTCTGAGCTTACAATTTAAAAATACATCTTTTAGTAAAGTTGATTTTAAGATTGTGTGTTTGAAAATGCCACTTTTAGAAAGTGAGCATTTTCTTGCTTATAGCATTTCTGTGACTCTGACTGTTTGTGGATTCCCTTTCTGGTCAGTTTGACAGTTGGGCTGGTTGTACCTCACACTAGACAGTGACACAAAGGGAGATGGGCTGTAGTCTGCATTTCCTGATGAGCCATCTGTGCTAGGAGGGAAGGGAGGAGTGGTCACTCACACCTGAAAGGGTTGTGCCTGCCCTCACACAATGCAGTCTCCAACCCCCTAGTGAGTGTCTGGGGACTGGCCTGGGCAAGGCAGGATTTCACATTCAAGAGAGACTTTGCTTTGAAGTAGGCCTCTTCAAATGAGAAAATGGGTATAAGAAGGGCACCCAAAACCACAGACTTTAGAACACTTCTGAAAACCAAGAGGAACCTCTGCCTGGAGAAGAGCTGAAGAGCTGAGGAAGAAGAGCTGCCCTGTCTGTGACTGTGCTTTGTGGAGCTATCCTGCAGTTGCGGCTTCTGTGCCAGAGTAAGAGGGCAAAGACTGGACTTTGTGTGCCTTCCATCTTGTGGAGATCTCCAAGGGCTTGATTTAGAGCTTGCCTCCTGTTGTTTGAAGTATCAGGGACAGCAAATACATCTCTCTGCCAGCACCAGGAGTCTCTGGAGAGACTCCTTCTTTTCCCTGTGGTGCCCATCTAGTTCCAGGGACCCTGAAAGAGAAGCTAGCAGCCTAAGAGGAAGAAATCCACCCACAAAATGCCATGTGGGAAAAAGATCGACGTGAATCTGATCAGGGGGTGAAAACTCGATGCGCCGCCGGCTTCACGGCTGAAAATCGATGCTCGTCTGCAAACCCGACTGGAAGATCGACGCACGGAGCTGGAGAAACAAGTACCACTGGGAGTGTAAATGCAATGAAAGGTCTGCCCGGACCCGATCGACTCATCGCTCTCCTCCGGATGGAAGAAATTACGCGCCCGACCCGACGAAAGGATAAACGATGCAAGGTCTCGCTTATGAGTGAAATCGACGCATCGCAAGCCATTTTTGACGCACACTCACTCATGCGGGGTTATTTTTGATGCATCAAGGTACATTTTCACGCTAACAGTGTTAGTGTGTGTTTAAAACTACATGAAGACTCTTTTTGCTTTTTAATTGATAACTTGACTTGTGTATTGTGGATTTTTGTCGTTTTGGTCTTGTTTTGTTTAGATAAATATTCTCTATTTTTCTGAACCTGTGTTGTGTCATTTTGTAGTGTTTATATTAGGTTAGTGTGTGTTGGTACAAATACTTTAGACCTAGCACTCTGAAGTTAAGCCTACTGCTCGTGCCAAGCTACCAAGGGGGTTAGCAGGGGTTAGCTGAAGGTTATTCTCTTTTACCCTGACTAGAGTGAGGGTCTTTGTTTGGACAGAGGGTAATCTGACTGCCAACCAAAGACCCCATTTCTAACAATGGTCCATCTACATCCTGATGGGCCATCCTGGGAAGGGAGGGAGCACAGATGAATTTACGGTGTGTTTGTGACTTAACCTGACTAGGACTGTGGTTCCTGGAGGGAGGGAGGAGCTTACACCTGAATTGGCTATGCCTTGTCTCTACAAAAAGGGCTACATACTCCTCTGTAGTTTGTTTGGAGCCAGGGCAGGAAGGGTAGGGACTCTGTTCGCTTCAAAAGCATCTCTTTGAAGCTTCCCCCACTTCAAAAGCACAAATAGCTATTGGAACTGAACCTCGTTATGGGCCTGTGTAATTGATAAAATGAAGGTCTATTTTTCTAATCAGGTGCATTATGTTTGTGTGTGATATTTTTACTGTTTTACTGTTTAAAGTGTTTACTTTACACATTGCCTCTTAAGTTAAGCTTGACTGTACTATGCCAAGCTAACAGAGGGTGAGCAAAAATTAATTTAGGGTATGTTTGTGACTTACCCTGACTAGGACTGTGGTTCCTGCTTTATCAGGGTGTATACCTCTGTGAACCAGAAACCCAGCTTCTAGCACCTCTCAAACGATTTCCCATAGTCCCTTGGGAGACACCATCAATTACTTTTTTTATGTTATTCAATTTTTTCCTTGCAATACCAACCTGTCATAGGTCTCTTAGGCCATAGGCATACACCAACATTCAGTTTTTAGAAAAGTTTTCCATTTTTTCCTGGCCTACATCCTGTGCCTGCCATAGGTCTCTAAAGCCATAGGTGCATATTAGCATTCACTTTTTTAAGGATTATTAAATTTTTCTCTGGCCTGCACCCCCTGTCTGCCACAGTCTTCTTAGGACATTGTCACACATCAGCATTCATTTTAAGTATTAATCAAGTTTTTCCTGGCCTCTGCAGCCCCTGCCTTCCTTAAGTCTCTTGGGCCATCAGCACACACCAGCATTCACTTTTCTACTCCATTTTATCCTGGCTTGCAACTCTTGCCTGCCATAGGTCTCTTAGGCAACAGATGCACACCGGCATTCACTTTTTTAAGGATTATATAATGTTTTCCTGGCCTGTATCCTCTGCCTGCCATAGGTCTCGTAGGCCATAGGTGTACATCAGCATTCACTTTTAAGGAATATTCAATTTTTCCCTGGCCTACACCGCCTGCCTGCCATAGGTCTCTTAGGCAATAGGAGCACACCAGTATTCACTTTTTAAAGGATTATTCAATTTATTTCTGGCCTGAACCCCCTCCCTGCAATATGTCTCTTATGCCATAGGCAAACATCAGCATTTACTTTTTAAAGAATTATTACATATGTCCCTAAACCTGCTTGCCTGCCACAGGTGTCTCCATAGAGGCACATAAAGTTAACTTTTAAATCTGTATGTTGCTGTTATCCGTGTTTAAATATTAGGGTATGGTTTGGATTAAAATGTTCAATGGATATACTATGGTTAATTATTTGGTATAACCCAATTAAATGATATTGGGCCAGATGTAGGTAAGTCCAAGTTTGCGACTTGCAATTTGCAATTCGCAAACCCAGATGCAGGATGGTGTCCCTGACACCATCTACGAATCGCAAGGGGGTCGCAAAGACCCACCTCATTAATATTAATGAGGTGCGTTCCCCTTGCAAATCGCAGCACTCACAGGGATGGTGGCCTGCTGGAGACAGCAGACCACGATGTCTGTGACTGCTTTTTAATAAAGCAGTTTATTTTTTGTATTGCAGCCCATTTTCCTTAAAGGAAAATGAGTTGCAATACACACAAAAAAATGAAACATTTGTATTTCATTTTTTCAGAGCCATTCACAATGGGGAAGGGGTCCCATTTGAAGTAGGTGCTCATTGCAAATTGCTTTGTGACCGCGTTCGCGGTAACAAAGCAATTCTACATCGCGATGCGAATCGCAAATAGGAAGGGGAACACCCCTTCCTATTTGCGAGTCGCATTCCCATTTTGCGATTCGGTAACCAGGTTACCGACTCGCAAAATGGGAATGAGCAGCGCGATGTGCGTTTTGCATGGCGTAAACAGCAAAATTTGCTGTTTGCACCATGCAAAATGCTTGCTACATCTGGCCCATTGGCCTTATAAATTATTAAAACTGCTAAACTGCCACATTTCACTAAATATTTCTTGTTTGTTTGTTTTTAGGTGCACAAGAGACATCCCCCTCAGTAGTGCCAGGCAGAAGGCTGGCACAAACTGACACTACACCTCCTCATTCCTCCTCTGGGTGTTTCCACTTGTGCAGCTAAGTGCCAACTGATAAAGCTTGAAGATGGGCACAAAAGAAAGGTGTTCCTGCTAAGATAGTGGCCAGTGAGGAGAAGAAGAAGCAGATTGCCACCACTAATGTGCCGCCCTCCACCTTTTTCAGGAAACTTAGGGCCAGATGTAGGAAAATTCAAAATTGCGACCCGCAAATTGCGAGTCAGAGCGATTCGCAATTTGCAATTCAGAATGTTGGATGGTGTCCCTGACACCATCTGCGACTCGTAAAGGGGTCGCAAAGGCCCACCTCATTAACAATCATGAGGTGGGTCGCAGTTTGCGATCCCCTTGCGAATGGCGGCCCTCACAGGGATGATGGCCTGCTGCGGACAGCAGACCACCATGTCTGTGACTGCTTTTTAATAAAGCAGCTTTTTTTTTGTAATGCAGCCCGTTTTCCTTAAAGGAAAACGAGATGCATAACAAAAATTAAACGTTTTCATTTCATTTTTTCAGAGCAGGCAGTGGTCCATAGGAAAAAATGTTTGCAGTGCCATTCGCAACAGGGAAGGGGTCCCAAACCCATTTCAAAATGGTGCAAACCGCAATTGGTTTGCGACTGCGTTCGCGGTCACAAACCAATCATTGCACTGTGACTCGCAATTAGGAAGGGAACACCCCTTCCTAATTGCGACACGCAAACCCATTTTGCGAATTGGTAACCAGGTTACCAAATCGCAAAACGAGGTTTGTGCATTGCAAAGTGCTTTTTGCACATCGCAAACAGCAAAATTCGCTGCTTGCGACGTACAAACTGCTTTGTACATCTGGCCCATAGTGTGCCTGCCACATCATCCAGTGTGCATTAAGCTGGGAACTGCACTCCCGCATCAACAGCAATACCCCAATCTAAGCCAAAAGCAATTCTCTCAGTGAGGCAGCCACTGCAATCATGGTGACAAGTAGTGAGTATGAATTACATTTGTCTCAGCCACAAAGTACCCTTTGTCACAGGAAAATTAAGCAAAGTGGGCAACAAGAGCCACAGTCTGCAACAGTTCTTCCTGAAGCAGGGGCAGGACAGGAGGTTAAGCTTCCTGTTGAGTAAGATGTAGCTTTTGATGGACCATTGGCTTCCTGATCTCCAGCAAAAAACGAAAGAGTACTCCATCATCTTCTCTGAGCCCCCCTTCTGATGATTTGGACATGGACTGGACGCTGGATGAGTCCGAGACCCACCATGAGAGAAAAGGGAAAAGGAAAGATCCTCAAAGTCTTAGAATTATGGAAAGGAACAGGATAGATGACCGCCAGTGATTGTCAGTACAGAAACGGGCTCAGAGGACACTGAGTTTATTCCCTCATTCAACCTGCACAGAGAAATGTGGCACTGATTCCAGCATCACCACCACCAGCTTCCATATTTGTAAAGCCCCTGCTGGCACCTGCATCCACTACTACCCCAGTCAAAGTATGCACTGCAGAGAGGCAAACAACATTCCTACCTACCTCCAACTCATAAAGGCACTGGCAGTGGCACACTAAAAAGGTTGTCCTACCCAGTTTGGGATTTCTTTATGATCAGCAAGCAGGAGGATGGGTTTGCAGTAAGCTCCATTTTCCATGCTAGTGTTTGTCAAGGTAAACCTGGTTCTCACTATGGTAGTGGAGGACAAACCGCCCATATGTAAAAACACTACGCAATCTGATGGGAGGAGCACCAAAATAGCTGGTGGTGATAGTGATAATGAGGGAGGGGAATCAGCTCTGATCACAGTGAAAGGAGGTGATGTGATAGAAGAGGGTGACAGCGTTACACAAAGGAACACTGTCCCCAGCACTGCACCAGCATCACATGCATCAGTAACCTCAAAATGGCACAAGACTCAGATGGAGACATATCAGTACATAATGATTCACATTGAATCTACCACCTCCTCGTTCTCTCTGGAAGTCACCTATGTCAGTGGCACCACAAAAGAAAACAATCTCAGCTACTATTACAGGCATGTTTAGGTAGTAGGGGCCCTATAAATGCAACTACCCAATGGCACGTTTGTACAACAGTAAGCTGGCTAAAATGTAAGCGTTAGACCACCTCCTTTTTTGTGTGGAATGAGTGGGATCTTTAGAATTTGTAGCTGTCATCTGCCCTAAGTGGAATATTCCTGGCTGGACCTATTAAGCCAGAGTTGTTGTTCCAGTGCTCCATACAATGTGCTGCAGTAGGTTGGACAAGCTTTGCACCAGGGTGCTGTTTACAGTATCCATCTGACAACATATGTTTGGACCAGTTGTTGAGCTGGTGGTTACATGTTTGTCCCTGCAAAACAGATCTCTTTGGTTGGGATTAGGAAACAG
The DNA here is from genome assembly GCF_031143425.1 of Pleurodeles waltl. NCBI lineage: Eukaryota > Metazoa > Chordata > Amphibia > Caudata > Salamandridae > Pleurodeles > Pleurodeles waltl. The sequence continues at coordinate 1,071,551,064 of NC_090448.1, forward strand.
CTATCTGCAGGTCTCAGTGCAGAAGAAACTTTTAAGGGTTTTTGGTGGCATGCAACAGTAGCAATATTTGCAATGGTGAAATCCCATAAAGCTGCAAACATCTTATTAGACTTGAAAGACTTTATCAGCAAGGTATTTTAATGGGTGAGATCAAGATGTGTCAGATTTGAATTTAAGCCATGGAAAAAGGCAGTAATGTTGTAAAGGACTTGTCAGGTGGTGAATATTTCAGGGTCCTGTGTTTGGTGCATTGCATCCACCTAACTGTGCAGGACTTTCTCAAAAAAGGAAGCAAAGTCAAAAACACACCGGCCACGTGGAGAAGAATCTGCAATCGTTTAAGTCATCTTTTTAAAGTATGCAAGCAGTAGAGGATCATTCAGTGTGTTGATAGAGTACCGATTAAGGCCCTCATTCAGTAAATGCCAGTATATTGGAACTCGACCTACTGCATGTTGTAACATCTGTTTGAACAGTACAGACCTATCACTGGCTACGTCCATCAAAAAGGAGGGGATGCAAATGGAAAAAAGCATGAGCATGGAAATATAAAAATGGTTCTTGTTAAATGCCTGGCACAAATGCTACTTCCTTTTGAGGTTTTCCCATGGGAAGCCAGCAAGGAATACAGTACATTGAGCCAAGCTATCCCATTGTTGCATCTGCACAGACCAGTTAAAAAAAAACGGTTGCAAAGGTTCACCAGTGTGAAAGAAGAAGAGTATGAGTTGGTTGAGAGCTTAATCCTTTGCTTGGCTGTAATCCAAGGCTACAAAGAGGGATCGTGTCCTCCAAAAAGTATACCTGTGGCCCAATTCTAGAACCACGGTACAAAAATATACTGTCCACTTTCATTCCTTTTTCAGAAGGGGACGTTTCACTATACAAGATGTGGATTGTTGAGCAAGTGAGAGACCTGGAAGAAGAACGGCTTGAAGATAGAGGCCTGAGCAGAAGTACTGGTGTGCTGCCTTAAACCTCCAGAGAGGGCAGTGCTGTTGTCTCACAGCAGCCAACACAAACAAGAAAACCCCTAGCAACAACAACAACACCAGCAAATGAAGAATGGGACCAACATCTGCAACAGCTTGGTTTTAAGTGCCAGGGTACAAGTCAAGTACAGAGGCAAAGGCAACAGAGGTAAAGCAAGTGACATTACCAATGACCACTCAGATGTTGGTGCAGGACTATATGTTTGTCCAAAAAAGGTCTACGTGGAGCAAGATCCATTGGTCTATTGGTATGGGAAGATGTGCCAATGACCAGAGCTCAACAGACTGGCAATAAAGAATCGGGCTTGTCCGGTAGCCGGTGTGTCTCCTGAGCATGTGTTCAGTGCAGCTGGTTCAGTTGTCACAGTCAGAAGCACCAGCCTATCACTGCACAATATGACAAGACTGACCGTGATTAAAATGAACCAACACATCATACCACAAGTTTACATTGTTCCTTAAACAGCACAGAAGGAGAATGAGGGCAATTGGTCAGAACCCGCTGAGTTTGAGGATGAACTCTACTTTGCTGACTGAGTAGGTCACAATAGAACGTCCACATTATTGTTTCACTGATTTGCACAAAAAAGGATATAGCTAGAGGAACACTTAAATATTTATCATCTGACTTATGCATCCCCACCATTTATTAACATTTATGGCAGGATTGGAGTTGGATCACTATGTACAGAAGAAGCTTCTCCATTTGCTGAAAGGAAATGAAGAAGAAAATGCCTACCTCTGGCCCATTCTTAATTTACAAGACTGCCATTGTGTTGTTTCCACAGTAAAAGAGGAGATACAGTAGAGAAATGTTTACCACCACCATGCTTAGATTGGGACAGGTAGCTATTGCACCTAAGATTGATATATATTGAGTGAGTGTGAGTGATTATGTTTGATGTGGCGGAAGACCGTTAGGCTGTTCAATTAATATTTGTAAACTTAATTTCAATGATTTGCAATGTTTGGGGGTTGATTGTCTCTTTCACACTGGCTAGATTTAACTGTGTGAGAATGTTGGGCCGATTGCAGAAGCCCCTAACTTTTTGCCCCCATTTTTTACCTTTTGCTGGTGTTTTCCTGATTCCGATGGTGCCCTGGGCACTGGTAAATAGTCCTAGGGCCTGTGCTCTGATTAAAATGTTTATGTAAATTGGGCTTATTATAATTGACAGTATCAACTACCTATAAGTCCCTAGTATTTTGTAGGACATGTAGGTTTAGGGACCCTCGCATTGCTGAGAAGTCCAGTGTCATTTTAAAGGTAAGCCTGCCTTGCTGGCTGCTTTTAAATTAAAGTTGCATACAAATTTGACGTTGGAATGAAAAGTATTTCCAAAGTTTTATACTGCCTAATTTTGTCACTCATAAAGTGTGTCATAGGTGCCCCCATGGTTGGGTGCAGTGTAACTATAAGTAGGGACCTTACAAAATATGCTTTATAAACCTTGGTGAGGTAAAATAGCTATCTTTCTTTGGGCTCCATAGGCTAAAATTGGGAGGCGTTATTTTAATGAATAAAGTCCCAAAGGAGCTAACCATATCACTTTTGGTATCAAATGTATTGGTACAATAAATCCAGCACCTTGCTATTGTTGAATTTAATAAAACTAGTTCAGGGAAAGAATTTTAGAGCTCTACCTGAAAGTTGCCAACTTCAGCTCTGTAGTACCCTTCTCTGATTGGCCAACCTCTCGCAGCCTGGCCTCACTGCCTTGATGAGGCATGAAGTGGCCTGGGCTACAGACAAAGAAAGTGCCTGGGGGAGGAGATCTGCCTCAGTAGATGGTGAAACATTTCCTGCAAACCCAGACAACCAAGCCCCCCCCTTATTAGTTTAGAAGATAGCTGGAGAGGGGTGTGTTAAGGGAACATGGCCATACCATTAGGTGGATTCAGCCAGACCTAACCTCCGAAATTCAGATTCTGCCATTTTGGATTTTTAAGGAATATTGCTGTCTGGGATTGACTTCTGCCACACTTCCCAGGAAGTGACCATCTAAGAGGGTGGTGGTCTGCCTGTGATTGGACAGTAGCCCCCCATGCAATCCACCCAAGGATCAAGGATAAATATGGCAGAGCTGCACCCACACCTCAGATCCCTACAAGGAACAACAACAGAAGAAGGAGGACTGTCCTGTCGAACCCCTGACCTGCACCTGGACACTGCACTTTGAAGGACTGGACCAGCTGCACACTCTGGCTTCACCACTAAAAGGACTTTGCCTGCCTTCAACTGATTCAAGAAGAGACTGCCTGTTTGCTAAAGGTGAAAAATAACCAACTAGAGTCCCCTGCATCAAACCCCAAAGGAACTGACCAGCTGACCAGTGGCTAATGGTCATTTTTGGGTTTGTGAACTGGTGCATTCTGGGTGTTGGAGTCCTAACCCTCAAGGAGCAAGTCAGAGCTTCTGGAACCTTATGGTGAGTTGTGGACTCCTAAAGGACCTTCAACAACCTTCTGGAAGAAGATCCAGATGTTTGGAGAACTTTTGGAAAAAAGCTCCATAAAGAGATGGACCCGACGTCGTGAGTCAAGCTGGCTTACCTCAACCACGACCTGGCCTGACTTGCAGGCTCATCCCACAGAAAAGGTCTGGAGCCCCACACTTCCAGGATTTCACCGGGGGCTTCTGGAAAGGCAATCCAAAATGTCAACTCAAAATTGGCTTGTTGTGAAGGGTCTTCCAACATCGGAGAGAAAAATCTCCAAAAAAGTGACAAACACCGGACGTAAAAAGCTGACTGGGACTTCACACGCAGCCTATTTGAGGAGGGTTCCAGGGACGTCGGATCCAATTTCAACTTCAGCCCAGATGAAGAGTTTCATGCAAAAAAATCATGTAAGTCCGAAGGTAGAATTCTTCACCAAGGTCCCCTGTGATGGGTATCAGAAGAGGGCTCCAGGGATGTCGGATCAGATTGGTGACTTCGTCCCGCTGAAGAAAATCTTCAAGAAAAAGATTAAGGCCCTCATTACAACTTTGGTGGTCTTATCTCAAGACCGCCAAAGCCGCGGCTGCCAGATAACCACCAGTGCTGGCAGTCTTCAGACACCATATCATGAATGCTGAGGGATTTTCACCAGAAATCAGGCGGAAATCCATCAGCAGTCGTGCTGGTGGTCGGCACTTAAGAGGCGGTCTCACTGTTGGCACCGCAATGCCAAAAGGATGCCTACATTGTATTACGACCAGTAATTCAGCATGGTGGTGTCCTGATGGGGGGGGTGCTGCCGATGGTGACAATTATTTATGCCCTCTGGTGTAAGAATTTTATTCATGAGCGTGGTAGCACAGCCATGCTGAGGCATCTAGTTGCAAGTGGTTAGTGTGTAACACTCACCTAAATAAATTTACTTAGCATAGAGAGTGCTTGTAGTTGTGTTTGTCCACTGTCCACTGTATTTCTTCTGATAGCAATGGGCATGCAACATAGTAATACGCCAGGGTTTATCCTTTATACACTTTGCTGAATGTACTAGATTTGGGCACAGAGTTATTACTATTATTTTCTCCCAGCACAGGACAGCAAGACAACTTGATGTGCTGCATTCAAGGGAGGAAGCAGGAATGCAATATATCTAATAATTTATCAAGATATATCACATTCCTGCTGGTGCAGCCTACTATGCCAATTAAGACAACTTGCCCCACAGTCAAGGGTGCCACAAAGATTACATGGCACCATAGATTGTTTGTGCAGGAAGGGGACATCTTACTGCTCAACAACAATCCTTATAGGCAAGACTAACACAAACAAGAAACCCTTGACAAATATGGCCCCTGGCCTTGGCTGGAAATACTGCTGCATGGTGTCAGGCTGGGCCTGACAGGGAGGGTGTGGCACTATATGAGCGGATTGGATTCCATATTAATGATACTGTCTGGATTCTGAAACTGATCCAGCTTGAGCTAGCAGGGTGCTCAGCGCTCACTTGGGCTGATTTAAGAAGTGATGGTGACTCCATCTGTCTTGTCACTATTGATAATAGCGTATCAGGGAGTTATTGGTCTGTGCCTTTAAATAGCTCATACAGTCATAATCTCTGTGAGGCGTAGTATGCTTTGTAATAGAAGATTGAGTTGGCCCGGCAAAGGGTCAGAGAAGCAAAGATCATTTTCTGCATTGCCTTAATAGTTCAAATGTATTTTTAGGTTTAGTAAACTAGGAATGGGTCACTAAGTAATCTGCTTTAGAAAGGACAATGCAGCTGCTGTGCATGACTGTCAAAATATATTTTAGAGAATAACTGTACCGCTAATCATTTTTTTTTTACTCTCTTCATTTCTAACATCACCACCCAAGGGCAACAGAGCATCTCAGGGTGTAGGGCCTGCCACCACCATGCAGCGGTGGGTGAAACTTCCACGACCACCACCACAGTAGCAGATGGTTATGCTGGTCCCATAAGCCCTGTTTATTATTATTTCTTACTTTTACCTCTCCGCACTAGAGAAATAATTTCAATCAATCAGGGATTAGTAAAGCACAGCTACTCACCCATGAGGGTCTCAAGGCGCTGGGGGAGGTGGGGGTTGTTGAGGATGAGTCGTAGAGCCAGGTCTTGAGGTCCTTCCTGAACTGTGACAGGGTGGGAGATTGCCTGAGGTGGTTGGGGAGGGTGTTCCAGGTCTTGGCGGTGATGTGGGAGAAGGATGTTCCTCTGGCTGTGGTCTTCTGGAAGTGGGGGATGTTAGTGAGGTCCTGGTCTGCGGAGTAGAGTTGTCTGGCGGGAGTGTAGAAGGAGAGTCTGTGGTTGAGGTAGGCTAGTCTAGCACTGTGTAGGGCCTTGTAGGCATAGGTCAGGAGCTTGAAGGTGAGTCTCTTGTCGATAGGCAGCCAGTGTAGGTCTCTTAGAAGGACGGAGGTGAGGCTGTGTCGTGGGGCATTCTTGATGAGATGGGCGGAGGCATTCTGGATGCGTTGTAGTCTTTTCTTCGGGGTTGTCCCAGCATAGAGTGCATTGCCATAGTCGAGGCAACTGTTGACAAGGGCCTGGGTGACTGTCCTTCTGGCTTCGTTGGGGGTCCACTTGCAGATTTTTCGAAGCATGCACATGGTGTGGAAGCAACCTGATGAGACTGCACTCACCTGTCCATTGAGAGGGATGAGTCTAAGATGATGCTGAGGGTACTGGCGTGATTGGTGGGTGTGGGGGCATTTCCAAGGGGAGTGGGCCACCAGAATTCATCCCAGGTGGAGGGTGTGGAGCCAAGGATGAGGACTTCTGTTTTGTCCGAGTTCAGTTTTAGGTAACTGTCCTTCATCCAGTCGGTGACTGCTTTCATTCCTTTGTGAAAATTGTTCTTGGTGGTGGTCGAGTTGTTGGTGAGGGAGACTATGAGTTGGTGTGACGTCAGTATAGGAGACGATGTTGAGTGCGTGGCTTCTGATGATGGCAGGCAGTGGGGTCATGTAGAGGTTGAAGAGGTTGGGACTCAGTGAGGATCCTTGGGTGATGCAGCAGCTGATCTTGGTGGCATCCGAGAGAAAGGACGGGGGAGTCGGACCTTCTGTGTTCTGCCGTTTAGGAACAAGGAGAGCCATTGCAGTGCTGAGTTTCAGATGCCGGCGTCCTGAAGACGGGTGTGTAGCGTGTCGTGTGAGACTGTTGCGAAGGTGGCAGAAAGGACCAGGAGGATGAGGGTGATGGTCTCCCCTTGATCGAGGAGGGTGTGGAAGTCATCTGTGGCAGCGAGGAGGGCAGTCTTGGTGCTATGGTAGCTTCTGAATCTTGACTGAGAGGGGTCCAGGATGTTGTTGGCTTCCAGGAAAGCAGTGGATTGTTTGTTGACTGCTTTCTCAATGACTTTGGCCGGAAAGGGGAGCAGGGAGATGGGCCAGTAGTTCTTGAGGTCTGTCGGGTCAGCGGACCTGTGTCTATATTTTATTTTATATTTTATATCAACACTTTTTTCAACTCCTCTATCTAATGTTTGTTATCCCTGCATTATCTTGCCTTTCTATATTTCTTGTTTCTGTAGCTGACTTTCTCCTATCTGTGGCTTTCTTCTGCTCTCTTTTTAGGAAACCTTCCCTCGCCTCTCAGTTATTTGTCTTATTGTGCTGTAAGAATAAGACAACACATTTTTAGTGCCATGAAGAAGATTGCAGACCCAAATAAACTATTATTTAGCAGTTTTCATGACAGTGCAGCATGACAGGAAAGAGATCCCATTGCCAACCAAATGTTCTTCATTGACCATTCTATTTGACCCCTTCATTGAGCTTCAGTCTCTTAGGTTCATATCCCCGTCCCTCCATTAGGAAGAAAATGCTTTTGGTTGACTTGACTACCTGGCTTTTACAACATGTTGTCAGCCAATAAGCCTCCCAGAGTGATAGTTTTGATAGAAGATACTGCTAACCGAACTGTAGTGAGGTATTGCTGTTATATTTTTAACAAAATAATAATTTCGTAAGTGGCGAGTCTGGAATCTAAAATGTTTTATGCTTTTTCTAGCTGCACAGACAACAAGTCCCACAGCCAGTGCCAGTAGTGAGGCAGAGACTGGTCGGAGGGTGCCTAGGCAGTTGGAAGAGGAGGAGTCCCACAGTGGCAGGGTCAAGTGTTAAGTCACCTTGCATGTTTATTGACAAATTAATTATACTGTATTTGTTAAGTGCGGTGAATATCCCACTGATCCATCATCATCACCTCCATGCCCATGTTATATAGCCATCTGTAACCTATGTGCAGCATGGTTCACTTAGGCACAACAGTGTTGGCTGTGCAATGTGCATCTGCTTCAGTTAATGTGGCATTGTCAAGTTTGCAATGCATTACAAACTGAATAAAAGGTGTTTCCCGGTGCCCACTCAATCACCTACTACTAATACTTCACTCCATCATTCTTTTCTTCTGCCCCAGCCTACTAAAGAATTGTACATTTCTTTCTTGGCATGTGCCACATTTTTCTGCCCAAGTGATTTATATTTCATAGCTTCCATGACAGATTTTACACTTGTTCAAATTTTTGCCTTTTGTCTTTCATCAGCTACAGTGGCTGCCTAAGCAAAGTGTAACACATGATCAGCGACACCACCAATATTCAATAGCTAAACCTCAACCTAGCTTAATGCCTCTAACTTATCTTGCAATAGAGTAACTTTCCCTCCTGCTAAGCAAAGGTATTGAAAATTATTTGTGGTACAGGACAAGACCAGTGTGTAATGCGGGACCAAGGCCCTCATTATGACATTGGCAGTAAAACCCACTTACCGCCATGCTGACTGCCGCCAACATACTGTGGCGGCAGCGGATATCCGTTCACCATATTATGACACATACACACCAATGTCACTATTCAGCAACACACACAAATCCGCCACACCAAAGGTCAGTGATAAACTGGCAGTATCAAAACCCACACCGTTACGCCAACAGAACAACACCCACCACATTATGACCCACAAATCACCACAACATTCAACAGCGATAAACCATTAGCGGTACATACCGCCGCGCTCAAAATACACAGACACATACAAAACAACACCACAGTGGTCAATTTAAATATACCACACCTGACACCCATACACACACCACACCCACACCACTATAAAACACCCACCCACATTACCCACATCCCTTTACCATTACAAACCATTGGCATAAGACAGACACCATGACTACAGACAAAACCAGAGCCATACACCACCTACACCTATACACCACCCACACACCCCACATCGCACACCCCAACACATCACCCTACATACCCTCACCTACACAACTCACACAACACACCCATGGCACCACAAAGGCACCCCCGATTCTCAGAGGAGGAGCCAAGGGTCATGGTGGAGGAATTCATCCGGGTAGAGCCTCAGCTATTTGGAGCACATGTGCAGCAGATATCCATTGCTAGGAAGATGGAGCTATGGCAGAGGATCGTGGACAGGGTCAATGCCATGGGACAGCACCCAAGAACCAGGATGACATCAGGAAGAGGTGGAAAGACCTATGGGGGAAGGTACATTTAATTGCAGCAAGACACCAACTCACTGTACAGAGGACTGGCGGTGGACCCCCACCTCCTCCCCCACAACTAACAACATGGAAGGAGCAAGTCTTGGCAATCATCCATCCTGAGGGCCTATCCGGAGTAGCAGGAGGACTGGACTCTGGTAAGTCAACTCTATACTACTATCACCCCCTACCTGCAGGTCATCACATACCCCCACCTCACCCTCACTTCCATCACTCCACCACCCCATACACCCCACCATCACATCTCACTCATCCCAATGCCAAGCCCTCCATGCCATACCAATGCATGGACACCACTCACAGACCTGCATGGACACCCATCACTAAAGCATGCACACTAGAGAGAATCAGCTAACCCACCATATACCAACTTACACAAGTGAAAGATGCCAGGGCAAATACTAAGAGGGCAACCCACAGATGCACAATATGTCACACACGGAAACAATAACACTGCATTTACATCCCCACAGGTATCCCAGCCAATGTCAGTGGCGAAGAGGTGCCAGCACTATCCAGTCCCCCACAAAAGAGGCCCACAGTGATGACAGCAACTCTGGTCGCCTGGATCTGGATGACCAACCTGGCCCATCAGGGACCTCTGGACAGCCGGTTACCCAGGCCCAGTCACACACCACCACAGAGCCTCCCCCATCTGGAAACACCACCAGAGCAACCTCCCAGCGTACCTATTCCTCTGTCCCCAGGACACGTCAATCAGCAGTGTGTCCACCACTACAGGGACCCCAGGGCACACCTCATACCCAAGACAATCTGGGACCTGGGATCAGTGGCAGTGGGCACACGGTTCAGGGGACAGAGGCACAGGACAACAAGGAAATTGGGAGGACTGCTGTGTGCCAGGGGGAGTAAAGGCCCAGGGAACCGACTCTCCAGGTGGCACTTGTAGAGACCCTGGGAGCATACCAACATTCCCAGGATACGCTGGGCCAGATCCTGGACAACGTGCAGGATAACAGGCGGCTGCAGGAGGGACAGTACCAGGGGATCAGCCATCAACACCACCCTGGTCTCCATTGCAGGGGTGCTGGCAGACATGGCCACCCACCTCTGCTGCCGCTAGTGGACATGAGGCCCCGCCACAGGACTAACAGGCCACCAGCACCCCTCCTCCTGCAGAAGGTGACCCACCCCACAAATGTTCCCTGCGATCCAGACAGAAGCCAGATACTATTGCCAAGACCCCTGCCAGGAAATTAGACTCTCCTGATTGTCACCCTTGTGTTCCAGTCTGTCACCCTGTCCACCTTGAACTGCCATTGCTCCCCTTCCCATGCCCCCTTGGACAATGCACTGTGCTACAAATAGACTGGAACAATGCCCTGGACTTTCCTCCATCATCACCCCTTCCCATTGCACTTGCCCCTCTTCTTAGCACTTCAATGAACATGTATGGAGTATGTCAAATGTTTTAAGTATCTATTGTTTTAACGAGGTTCAAACTTTGCAATTCAACTGTTCAGTAATGTTGACATAGTAAAGACCTGTATTTTGCTGCAGTGATCACACCAGGAGTGATAATATGGCACCAACATCAGCAAAATGAGTTGCCAAAGGGAACAGTGAGTGGGCATAGAAGTGGGAATCAACAGCATGCCAGTGCCATAGATAATTCAAAAAATGACAATGAAATGTGAAGTAACACTGTTTTGCCTGTGTGTCATTGGAAATATTGTCGAATCACTGCAGTTCTGTTGTCCTCATCCTCATCCTCTGCCTCCTCATCCTATCTGTCCACAGGGTCTACTGCTACCACACGCCATCTCCAGCCTCCTCCTCCTGCAGAAAAGGCACATGTCGTCTCAAGGCAAGGTTGTGCAACATGCAGCATGCCACGATCATCTGGCAGACCTTCTTGGGTGAGTAGCACAGGGATCTACCTGTTAGATGGAGGCACTGGAACCTGGACTTCAGGAGGCCAAACTTACATTCGATAATCCTTCTTGTTTGCCCATGTGCCTTATTGTAACGTTCTTCTGCCCTTGTCCTGGCATTACTCACAGGGGTCAGTAGCCATGATAGGTTGGGTTAACCAGAGTCACCTGCAAATGTCAAGGGACAACATTTAGCCACACACTATCCTATATGACCCACACCATACCCATACATCAATATCTACTGGGTGGGACCCAGGTCTCACCTATTAACCACACCCAGTGCCTCTGTAGTTGGGCCATCACATTTGGGATGCTGCTATTCCTCAGGATAAAGGGATCATGCACAGACCCTGGATATTTAGCATTGACCTGGGAGATGTACTGGTCCGCAAAGCACACCATCTGCACATTCATGGAGTGAAAACTCTTTTGATTTCTGTACACCTGTTTATTTTGACAGGGGGCAAATGCAATATGTGTTCCATCAATTGCCTGAATTATGTTGAGGATATGTCCCATTGCATAGAAGTCAGCCTTCACTGTGTCCAAATCTTCAACCTGGAGGAAAACAATGTAGCTGCACATGTGTTTAATCAGGGCAGACAACACTCTTGTCAGCACTATTGAGAACATTGGCTGTGACATTCCTGCTGCCAAGCCCACTGTCACTTGGAAAGAACCAGTTGCCAGGAAATGGAGCACAGATAGGACTTGCACAAGAGGGGGCGGATCCCAGTGGGGTGACGGATATCAGGTCAGGCTCCAGTTGGGCACACAGCTCTGTGATTGTGGCCCTGTCAAGTCTGTAGGTGAGGATAATGTGCCTGTCCTTCATCGTTGCCAAGTCCACCAGGGGTCTGTACACGGGGTATGACTCCATCTCCTATTCATCCACAGCGGTTGCAGTCTAAGGGACAAAAGAGAGAGGAGCCGGTCACAAACTGTACATTGGAGACACAACAGTACATTGCATGATGTTAACAAGTAATGGGTAAGTGGGATTTGTCCTGTATGTCCTATTTTTTACTATGACACAGTAATTATCCAGGGCCTGCCCACCCTGAAATGCCGTTCACCTGTCTTGTGTGGATGGACAGGTGGAAGTGAGGTAATTACGCTGACATTCTGCGCCGTTGCGGGAGGCGGTCATGAAGTGCCGTGCAACTCCTCATTGGCTAACATTGGGCCCTATGGGGTACTAAAGCCAATGGTGATGTATGCCAACAGTGACGGTATGCACCGCTGCGGATGTGACTGCCATTTTCTATCTGATCACTCACTTGCTACCTGACCTTCAGCAGGAGAGGACCTACACTGCATGCACTGCTTTTCACCTGTGTCTCGAACCTACCATGGCTCGTAAGACTGGGGAAAGGGCCTCTGCCTTCACTTTGGCGGAGTTGGAAAGACTGGTGGATGGGGTCCTACCCCAGTAAGGACTGCTATATGGGCCTCCAGACCAACAGGTGAGTACACTGTGAGCACGATGCATGTGGCATGAATGCATGGAGAGGTATGTGAAGGCCTTGTGCAGGGGGGGTGGGTGGATGTCCCCTGGCTTGTGTTGCAGGCCATGTGTGTGTAAATGGTGATGTGAAGGGGTATGGTGGGCCATAAGTATAACAGGCAGGATGGTCTGACTGATACCTTTTGCTGTGTGTATTTCTCTGCAGGTCAGCATCCATCAAAAGAAGGGTATATGGTGTGCCATCACCAAGGAGATGCAGACCCTGGGGGTCTACGGCACCCACTGTCGGAAACGGTGGGAGTACCTGAGACGCTGGGCACCGGAAGACAGCAGAGGCCCAACTGGGGATGGCCACTCAATGAGGAAGGGGTGCCTGTCAAACACTGACCCCCCTGATGGCCTGCATACTGGCGGTGGCCTATCCGGAGCTGGATGGGTGCTTGAGGGCATCACAGCAGCCACAAGGGGGTGAGTACAGTGCCCATAATCACTACTTATGCATAGTAGGGGGGTACCTGGGTGGGGGTTGTGTGTCTGTGGGTGCCCCTAGGCCAGACCTGACATTGCAGAGCAGGTCGCATGGTGGCCAGGGTTCTGAAGTGATAATCCTGCTACTCAGCTGGTAGGCATTCACAACTGGTCAGGGCTGTGTGGGTCCAAGGTGTGCTGATTTTGGCAGTGTGTGCCTCTTCCCATGCCTTGGTGGCTAGCATTATCACAGGTATTGCATTGCATAGTGTTCAGGGCTGTTCCCTGTGTGTGAGGGTGGTGTGTACACCAACGGTGGTGCTGGTGTAGACATTGATCAAGTGTATCCTTTGTCTGTCCCCCCTTTTTGTTTTGTCATCATGTCCTTATGTGCATTAGCATCATCTGGCGGAGGAACAGAAGCACCGGTGATGGAGGGAGCTGCATCCCACTGGACCCAGGAGGCAGAGTCGACCAATGCTGAGGGCACCAGTGGGACAGAGGGCGAGGAGAGCACAACAGCGGAGACTGGAGGGGACAGTTCGGACACATATACCTCCACCGATGGAAGCTCTCTGGTGGTGGAGGACACTTCTGTGCCCACCCCAGCTACAGGTACATTCACCACCCCATACCAGCACCACCCTCCCAGCAGCCCCTCATTGAGTTACAAATGCCCGCTCACCCAGGAAGGTTGGCATCTCCTTTGCCTCAGGCACCTCAGGCCCTGCCCCAGTTAGCCCTGCTGCCCTGAGTGAGGAGGCTATTATCCTCCTGAGATCCATTTCTGCTGGGCAGTCAACCATTGTGAATGGCATCCAGTGGCTGGCAGCCCAAATGCAATAGACAAATACATTTCTGGAGGGCATTCACACTGGCTTGGTGTCCCAACAGAGATCAATCCAGGCCCTGGCCTCCCCTCTGATGGCAGCCATTGTCCCTGTTTCTATCGTCCCCCCTCCAAATTCCTCTTCACAATCCCATTCCCCTCAACCCCTACCTATCCCAAGCACAGGCAGATGAGCATGCACACAAGACAACACGCAAGAGTGGCACCGGCAAACATAAGCACCACATATCATCCCAGAGGCACTCACACAAACACCATCCAGATGCAGACATACCAACATTCACTGCGTCCACTGTGCCCCCCTCCTCCTCCACCTCCCTCCCAGTTGCATCTACACTCCCACCTGCATGCACTACATCCTCATCCACTACCAGCATCACCATCACACCTAGCAGAACACACACCTCACTTGCAGACACCTCAACAGCCATGTCCCCTTTGTCCTCTTCCACTGTGTCTGTCCACCCCCCCTCCCAAGGTACACAAATGCAAGCACTCAGACACCCAACAGCCATCCACCTCACAACAGCATCAAGCCCATTCACCTGCACCCAAATACAGCAGACAGACCCCTCCTACAACCACTCCCTCTTCTTCCACTCCCAAACCTTCTCCCTCTTCCCACCCAACTGTCCCTAAGAAGCTTTTCCTCTCCACCATTGATCTCTTCCCTACCTCACCCCCCCCATACTTCACGTCTGGCCACGGTGCCAAAAACCCAGGCAAGCACCTCTGCCACCCAGTCCACGGGACCAGTATTCTCCACACCCACTAGTGGATCCAGGACCCCAGCCTGCCCAAGCTGCTTGCCGGAAGGGCAAGGAGCCTGCCCCAGCTGCTGCCCACAAGGGCAAGGAGCCTGCCCCAAGTGCTGCCAGGAAGGGCAAGGGGCCTGCACCAGCAGGCAGGAAGGACAAGGGGCCTGGTGCAGGGACTCAGACAGAGCTCCCACCACCAACCATGGTTGTGCAGCCATCTGAAGCTGCAGGGGATGGGTTGGAGCCTCCCCCCACCACCACCAGAAGCAGCACCACCACCACAAGCAGCAGTGGGCAGCTTTTCAAGGCTGCAGGGGATGGGCTGGAGCCTCCCCCACCACCACCAGCAGCACAACCACCAGCAGTGGGCAAGCGTCCGAGGCTGCGGGGGGTGGGCTGGACCTGCCCCCCAGCAGCGGCTGCAGCTGGCAGACGGTATGTAGTCCTGCCTCCATGGCCTGCTGTGCGGCCTGCCCCCTGCAAAGCCAGTGGGTATGACACCCACCTGAGAGACTGTGACCTTGCACTCCCCAGGATCAAGAGCACAGGGCACGAAGACCCCTCCAGAACCAGTGGGTAAAACACCCACCTACCTCAGCCTCCCCAGGATCAAGAGCACAGGGCATGATGCCCCCTCCAGAACCAGTTGGTAAAACACCCACCTACCCCAGCATCCCCAGGATCAAGAGCACAGGGCGCAATGCCCCCTACAGAACCAGTGGGTAAAACACCCACCAACCCCAGCATCCCTAGGACCAAGCATAGGGCATGTTGCCCCCTCCAGAGCATGTGAGCAAGTCACCCACTTGAGAGACTGTGGCCTTGCACTCCCAGGACCAAGCACAGGGCATGTTGCCCCCTCCAGAGCATGTGGGCAAGTCACCCACTTGAGAGACTGTGGCCTTGCACTCCCAGGACCAAGCACAGGGCATGTTGCCCCCCCCCCCAGAGCATGTGGGCAAGTCACCCACTTGAGAGACTGTGGCCTTGCACTCCCCAGGACCAAGCACTTTCCCTGTCCCCCTAAGGTGCCTGCCTATTTCCAACTGATGCCCCTGCAGTGTTCTCTCTGTGTTGTTGCCCGAGACAAGTGGGACCTTGGACTTTGGCCTGTGGCCCTGTGGCCTACTCAATGTGGACTGGGCAGTATCCCTTGAACTGTATATATGTATATATTCTGAGATTGACTTTTCGGATTTCTAATGTGCTGTTATTATTACAATCACTTTAATATATTCCTGTTGTCCTTGCATTATTTCTAAAGGGTATGGGGTAAAAATGTTTCATTACTGCAGCTGATTGTGTGTATGGTGTTGAGGGTGGGAGTGTTGCATGTGTGTGCCACTCTCTTTTTTTCTCCCCCTCTCCCTTCTGTGCTAGGCGGCTGTACTCACCATAGTTGTCTTCGCCGGCGTTGGTGTTCGTGGTGGAGCAGGACGTAGAAAATCATAGGAAATATTAGAAAGTCAGGCTCCATGGTGGCGTGGTTCTTCCCTGTGTCTCCAAAGGTGAGTCCTTTGACTTCTGCAATGTGTTTCCACCAGGCTTTTGATGTCGTTGGTACCGGTGGTGGTTTCCAGGGTCTTGATATGGTGGGTGGAACATTGACCTTCGCCTGGCTGTAGGCGGTTACCGCCATGGTGGCTGTTGTATCCGCCCTGGCGGTCGGTGTGGTAAAGTGGCTGTCTATCTGAGTTGTCACCGCCTTGGTCATAATTTGGCAGTAGTTACCGCCAGCCCGTTGGCAGTATTACCGCCACTTTATCACCACCCGCCAGGGATGTAATGAGGGCCTAAGTGCCTGACTTAGAGTTTGGAAGATGAGATATTCTGTGACAAACATGCCAAATAAAATATAGCCCATTCCCTTCTTGGTATTGCAGTGTATTGTTTATAATCTGTGCACTGTCTACTTATGGCAGATGGGTTATCTGTTATACGTGACGTGTGTGACAGAGTATTCACCTGCTTTTATATTGACAAAAGCTGTCTTCTGAAATAGTCACATAATGCACATTAACTTTTCCATCACACCATCCTAATCTGAATTCTCTTGCCATATATTTATTTGTGAGGTTACCTGCTTTACTGAAGTCCTCCTTCATGTAGTCCAGTGTACCCAAACATCAATACCCTGCTATCAGAGTGGAAATAATACAAGGTAGGTCTGTCATAAAGTTTGATGAGGTTAACTTTTGCCACTTTTGCAGTACCCAGCCATTTATCAAAGTGAATTCCAATTAGTTGATAATACTATTGTCCTCCTACTGCCATCTGTAGCAATAGGGGTGTACGCCTATGCCCACAACATACACAAAATCTTAATCTTTCTTATCTATCTCTGCTTGCCAAAAACAACTTCAGTATAAAGGTACTAACTAAACTAGTTCACTTCACTGCTTAGTTTTCTTACCTGAATAGATGGAGCAATGACTGCTGCCTCGCTTAATCTTTTAAAACCTTTTTGCAGGGTTTCCCAAAGGGCCTTCTTATTGGTGGTGGTAGTAGCGGACTAGCGCTAACATGGAAGACATCAAAAGTGAGGTTCCATTCCCACCTATTAGGATTGAGATGAACTCCAACTGTAGAATTATTCAGAAGAATTCTCCATCACAGGCAACTAGACTGAAAGAAAACACAGAGTTAGTGGATTATTTATTATCATAACATATCAAAGACCATCACTATGACACAAAGACCTCACTTTACAAAAACTAGTAGTATGAACGTCTGAGTAATGGAAAGCTAGAATTTAATTTAATAAAAGAATTAAACGTACAAAGTCCTCAAGTCAGGAGTTGACTCAGGGTAAAGTTAAGCATTTAGGCAACACAAGGCCTGATTCTGAAAGGTGACGTATGTTATACTTTTGTGTTGATTCACTCCTGAAGTAACTTTGCGAGTAATAAGTAATCCTTATCACTTTAAACATTAAACAGCGTAGCTACTACTAGTTAGTTACTATTCGGAAGGTTACTACTTGTAATGGTAAACTTCTGGTAGTTCAGTTAAACTGCAAGAGTGAACTTGCAGCAAAAGTGCAACTTTACCTATGTGAATCAGGCCAGATAGTGCACGCTAGTGCTACTACCCATTAAGGTACACTGGAACATACATTGTCTGACTGTTTACTATGATGATGTTGTTATGCCCTTCATGTTCTTTCATGTCATGAGTAAGTGGGGTGGGTGTGGGCTAATATTCAGGTAACAAGATCCTACAGTGATTTGGTGTTGCTTTCATCACACCCCCCAGCAAGTGTGTGATCCATTTATGGCATATGTGGCACCTCAATACATCACCCTGGGGCAAGATGGGTAGGGGTTTGATGGATGGATGGGAATAGGGAGTTGGGGCCCCCTCCCCCAATGAATGAAGGCTGGGCCCGTGAGGATGGGGGTCCTGAGGCCGAGATTGGCCACACAGCCCTCCTCCACTATTAAGTGTGTTTGCCCAGGAAATCCCATATTGAAAAATCATCTGAAATCCTTTGTGGAGGTGAATGCATCACTAATCTATTAGAGCGCAACCTGTATGTGACTGTGATGAGTGGGTTAATTCTTGTCCTCTTCTGGTGATAGCAGAGTCCTTGACTGTACCTCTAAATTGCTTTGAGTATGCAAATGAGCCAATCACCTGAAGCTGCACTCGCTTGGTCCCGCACTGTCCACCTTAGTAGTATGCATATGTTTTCCTATCCTTTTGCCAGGATAATGGATAGCTTACCAATGGGCCCCCCAGTGCATTTCCTGCTGAGTTAGGTGCTGCGTTCATGATGTCGAGGAATATGAGGACATCTCCACAAAACAAAGAAGCACATATGTCATATAGATAAGAGGAAGAACCCTGGTTTGTTGGAGTAGTCTTGTTTGCCTCTCTATAGGAGGATTCATGTGATTACAGAATTCTAGAGAATGACGAACCAGGAACAATCATGTTGCCAAAACACACACAAAATCACTGGTAACATTTCCTTGTGCTCCATTACACATCTGTAGTGTGGAATACATACTGGCCATTTACCCAAGGAGACAGAAAGAACTCCACACATTTTGTGCAAAGCTGTGAACTCTTGTTGGATAAAAGGGCAGGTAAAGTCCCTTAGTGGCCGAGTCACTCACACAGCTACTGACACACCAACATAGACGCTCACACACCCACTCACTGATGCACTCAGACACTCACACACACACCCACAGACCCACTTGGACATACATGCACCCACTCACAGACCCTCTCAGGCATTTATGCACCCACTCACAGATCGATTCAAAGACTTATTCTGAAACCCAGAGACTCATGTACCCACTCAAAGTCCTACTCAGAGACACACACCCACTCAGAGACCCACTGAGACACTCATGCACCCATTCACAGACCCACTCAGAGCATCATGCTCCCACTCACAGACCCACTCAGACACTCAGGCACTCACTCACAGACCCACTTAGAAATCTCATGTACCCATTTACAGACCCACTCAGACACTCATGCACGCAATCATAGACACACTCCGTTTCTCATGCATCCATTCACAGACCTACTCAAAGAGTCTTGCATCCACTCATACATTCACTCAGAGACCCATGTACCCACTCACAGACCCACTCAGAGACCCATGCACCCACTGACAAACCCACTGAGGTACACATGCATACACTGACAGACCCACTTATGCTTGCAGGGTTAGAGGGTTATAGGGGGTGAGCTGCAGGGCCTGGCCGCAGGCCAAGTCCTGAGGCCAACCACCACCGCACGCAGCCAAAGACCATGTGTGGCACGGGGTTAGATAGTTATGAAGGGTTGGCTGCAAGGCCTGGCTGCGGCCAACCCCTACCATGTGTGGCGGAGGTTAGATTAACATACAGTAATTAAAATTGCTTTACGTTTACAAAAACAGACATTCACTGAAAAAAACAAAGGTTACAGGGACATTATAGTTAGGAAATATAATTTGAAAAACCATAGAAATTCACTTAAAAACCAAAGGTTACAAGGATGGTACAGTTAGAATCTGAATTACTTGCACAAAACTATGGAAATTCAACAGTTATAGCTATGGTTAGCGCAAGTACATTTAACTCGTAGCCTAAGGGTCCTATAACTCAGCCCTCGTCATGCACTGCTAATTACTCCACATATTACGTCACTCATGACATGTTTGATAACCTCATTGATAATATCAATGTAACATTTGAAGTAAAACTATGGAGAATAAAACAGAATAAAACAGTGCATGGTGGGGGAGCGAGTTATAGTTACCTTAGGCCACAAGTTATAGATACTTGAGCTAACCATAACTATAACTGCTGAATTTCTATGGTTTCATAAGCTTGAAATGTGAACCTAACTTGGGAAAATATTATAAAATGCCTCCTTTACCAGAATACACTTTTTAACTCACTTTAGAGGCCCACTGGGGCAGAGCTGGTATTTAGCAGAGTAATCAGGTGCCTGCAATTAAACCAGCTGAGCAGCCATGCACTTGGTCTTTGAACAAGGAAGGAGATGTCTGGAACGCTTTCAGCATTGGCTGCACCTACTGAGGTGAAACACTACAGACTACATTTTACTGCTCATGAAGGGATGAACCCAGAAACATGTGTCCAGGGATGAATGAAATTATAAGGCCAGGAATAATGAAAATGTTAAAACAATTCACTGTAAGTTGCTGGCTTTGCCATATTCCCTAATACATAACCTGTTGGGAATGCGCTTTCATAAAGACCAACTGTTGTTTGTATATATATATAAAAAACAATCTTGTTATTTGTTTGAAAAATCTATTGAAACAGCTTGGATATGTTATATTGTTATATATGGCAGTCTCACAAAAACTCAATAAGCCTTTTGGTAAGATGTCTATCAAGCCGGAAAAAGGGTTTCTGTGAGTAAATTCTAATCCTAACTCTTGTGAAAAAAAATATATATATATATAAAACCTAGTGGTGGTTGCCATTAGGTAGTTACAGTTAGGACCTAGTATTTCTATATAAAAAGTGTTTTTTTACTTACCTATATCTTTAGTTGATGAATCTTAATGAAACTGGTTACGTCGGCTGGTGTCTGGAAAGTTTTGGGGTGATCTGTCCGGGAGAGCTGAGAAAAAGGCAGGGTCCCAAAACACCTTTTCCCTTTTCATTTTTCTATAGGGATGTTGAGCAGCGCTAGCCCCAAAACTACTGAACGGAATGTCACCAAATTAGGCAGAAAGGTAGGTCCTGGTCCAGAAATCATTCTTTTTTGTTTTGGTCTAAATTTGTTCAGTAGTTTTTGGGACATTAAGGGGACATCAAATTTGTATATTTCAGGGCGTGTAGGATCTCCAACTCCTCCCGAACTTATGCTGAGATCTGATTGTCTGACAACACTTCAACAAGGAAGCCGTTGAAGTGTTGTCAGCTATGTTGGGACTCAGCTGAAGCTGAATCCCAGAAAAAAGGTAAAAAAATAAAGATGCAATGCACCCTGGCCCCTTAGTTGTGGTGGTGGAGTCCCAAAGTGACCCCCACCCACCCGACTATAAAGCATTTTTTTAAAATTTTACGTCTGGAGTTGCAGTGGGTTCATGGATCTGCCATAAAAAAAACGCAGACTCCTGTGCTTTGCTTTTATAAAGCCCCGGATGCGCCAATTGCCGGGGGCATTTCCTGAAAAATGCGGAGCCGGCCTCCTGGCCCCTCCCACTGCCCCGTTGCCTGCCACCTCCCTGGGACTATAAACAAATATAATGCGGGGGGATGCAGACTCACTGCTGCTGCGGGGAGCACCACCTCTCCGGGGCAAATTGTCACGATTAAAAATGGGGTCCCTTTGGGACCCCTGGCAGTGGGGATCACCACCTTCCTGGGGCTTCTAACACATTGAAGGGGGGCTGCACGGTCCCCATTGTGGAGCCACTGATGGCCCTGGGGAATGCCACCCCCAGGGCTAGCTCCTGCTATGTCCCGGTGTGCCCACACTTGGACATAGCTGTTTGCTGTGGCCTGGCTGCAGCTTTGCAGCTGCAGCCAAGCCACAACAAACACTTCAGTTTTTGACAAAAGGACCTGTCAAACAGGTCCCACTGTCAGAAAATGAAGCTTTCATCTCCGTCCCCTGAACTTGTGCAGGGAACATAGATGAAATGCTCCAGCAAGCACGGAGCTGCTGTTAAAGCAGCTCTTTGGTTGCTGAAGCAATGGTACCACAAAGGAAGCCTTAAGGCTTCTCCCACAGTGTCAGAAAGCCCATAAAGGGCATTTTGGAAAATAAATAATAATAATAAAAATATAAAAATGTAGGGATCGCAGGGGAGCCCTTGAGGGTTGCCCTGTAATCCCAGAAATCCCATAAAGGGATACAAAAATAAATAGAAGAAAAAAATAACTAGCTCAGTGTGAAGGTCAGCGATATAAAGTGGCACTGCACCCAAAACACAAGAGTCGCCACAGTGCCAGCACCTACAGGGGTTGCAGGATGGCACCGGCACTGCTGCCTGCTTCTGCCATAGGATAGTAGTGGAGAAAGGAGGTGGAACAGAAGAAGGAGGACAGTAGGGAAAGAAAACATAAAATTCACAAAAATGCCACAAGAAAAGTAAAAGACACAGACCGAATCATAAAATACAAACATAGAAAGACACACAGTGATAGAGACGAAGTAAATGATGGGTGGGAGATTGGAGTGACCAGCAGATGATGGAGTATTAAGTTGCATTCAGAAAAAGCAGGACCAGCATGGCAGTAGAAGCAGAAGCAAGTACAAAAATGGCTTCTCCCATGTGTACTGAGTGGTGCCATTCACCCTGTGGACAAGCCCCACGTCTAACCCCCCCCATGAGTGCCAAGCCCCCTTTATAAAATATATAAATATAAAAGGCAGGTCTGTTAGCTTTCACAATATCAGGAGGTGAGCACATCAATATACATAAAGCAGATCAGCACCTGGACACCCTAGCAGATTACATGACACACTCTACAAATCTACCTTACATTACATTACATGCCAGATCTATTGATTTAGTTCAGCAGCAATAATAATCAAATGTATATTTTAAAAATACATACATTGAAATATTATATAATACTTTTTTCTTCTTTCACATTTTGAGGCTACAAAACGAAGCCATAGAACCAACCACAAGGGGTGTCTGCAATCCAGCTGAGAAGCATACAGTAGTAGCATGGAATGCTTTAAACATTATGGTAAGCTCTCCTTGGGTCATTTATTTTTATTCCAATGTTACCTGGTGGGCTTCTGCATTCCCTGCAGCCCTCCACAACATTAAAAAATGGATGGTGGTGCCCTAGCCCCATTTAGGGCATGACCAGGGTCACAAACCTTAATTGAAAAGCTCCCTCAGAGCATTATAAGGTTCTGTTTGTCTGGGCAGTGAACAATAAATGAACAGCTCTTAGGGTAGGGTGGATGGGAGTCCTCCACAAGTAATAGGGTGACTATCTTGTTATATTCAATCAAAGGTTTCCGTAAAGTAAACCAGAGTTCAACTTCTGAGAGCTACGCAACAGAGCAGACAAGGTTAACTTAAGAGAATGAGTAAAGTATTTAGAAGTACCAAGACAGTGAAAAAAGTCACAAAACCAAAACAACAAAAATCACAGTGCAATTTATAAAAAAACAACTAAATGAAGGAAATGAGAATGAAAAGACAAAAAAATCCAATGAGGAAAACTGGAGCAGTGAATTTTTAAAGATTTCAGTAAATAATAGCAACATCTAAATCAGTCAGGCTGAACATCAAGGCAGCGGACGGGGTTTTGGTTGAAAGACTGCTTACCGTCAACATCTAAATCAGGCCCATAGATCTTGGTGGATTTGGTCCAACTGTCACTTTTCTGTTGGTTAATCCTTTGGCCTACTAGGTGGTCTACCCGCTCTCTTTAGATGCTGTTGGGTCTAAGGACGATAGTCCATCCATGTCACACCTTCTTCACCAGAATTTTCCACCCACTGTGGAGAGAGAGTGCAGCCAATATTTTTGCCAGACCAATCACGATGCGGCTTCATATCGACATAACTGTAGCAGTTAAACCTCCACACCCGAGTTGGCAGTTTCAAAGGGATATAAGGGAGCAACTTACCTTTTTTTGTTTTTTCCACTTGCTTTTCTGGCATGAACCCGATCGTCTAAGTCCTTCCTTTGCTGCTGCTATTTGACCATGCAGCAAATCAGCCCCATTGCCGCCGGAATCAAAGATAAGTGTCTTTTTTACTTGCTTCCTTTTGAAGTTTCTGTTTACATTAGCTCTGGACTCCTGCATTTTTTAATTTCCCTTACAAGCAATTTATGATAAATGTGTAATGCATCTATGTGTAATGTTGTCTTTTAAGAATTTTTAAGAAACACGCCTGCATTAAATTAATTTCGTTAATGTCAAATTTGTTGCATACTTCCTTCATGATAATGGACACTTACACAAAGATGACAGTAAAAAAACATTGTAATGTGTTCATATAAGTGTGTTTCCTCATTTTTTGTAAACTATACCATTATAAAAATATGCATCACATTTTTTTGAATAATTTAAATTTAATATAATTAAGTAATGGCACTAAAGAAGGTAAAATGTTTTGTTTTTAAAAATAGAAGTAACATCAATTGTAGTCCTATACTTAAATAATTTCATATATTTATTAATGTAACATTTCTCTGTGTCTATTGTTTTTCTGTATTTGATTAAATTCAAATTAACTTATTTTTTGTAAGGTGCAATGCATATGTGTTCATTTATTCACTAACTAAGTTTAAATAAAACACCTGTATAAAAACTTAAAAAACACAATTTTTTGTATGTTCAATTAGCATAATGAATGCTTGCAACAAACATTGTATGTCCATCACATTCTTTTTTTTCTAGTGTATGGACTTTACAAATAAAACATTTAAAAACATAACAGTTGTATTTCCTGTCATAATGGTAATGGTAAGTAAAATTATGCAAATCACATTCTCATTATTAACATTTTTATGAATCAATGAACTGTAGAAGAAAACTAATGTTCAGACAAACTTTGTAAAATCAAATTATTTTTATTATTAGATGAGATAATGCTCTCATAAATTATTTAATAAAATTAAAACGCAAGAGGAGAGCAAAATGCTTTAATGTGATCACAGGCTGTGGTTGTGTTGCCCTTAACTTGCCTCCTACACATGCTAAGAGTATGGGGCATCTAGTGTGCACAGAGCAGGAATCTCAAGGATCTTTTTTTTGGGAATTCAGAAAGAGGGGAACAGTGAGGAGGGATGGGAGAAGTTTGGGTTTTAGAGGGAGAAGAGGCTGGAGTGGGAGGTGTGTGTGTGTCTGCATGCTTCGGTGTTGCATGCGGGTCTGGTATATGTGGTATATGTTTGGATGTGTGAATTGTGCAGGTGTGTGGTATTTGGGTAAGTGTTTGGTTTTGGGTGGTGTTGTGCATGTAGATGTGCTTTTGTGTGAGTATGTTGGTTTGGAAAAGTGTGCTGTTGAAGTGGTTAGTGTGATTGTGGTGCATATGGGTATGGATGTGGTGATGGTTGTGCTGGTGGTTGTGGGTGTAGTAGTGGCTGTGGTGGTGATTGTGGTGGTTGTGGTCTGATGGTGTTTGTGGTGCCTGTGGGTGTGGGGTCATTAGTGTGTGTGTGTTGTTTGTCTGATTATTTGTGTGGTGTGTGTGTGATTGTGCTGCTTGTGTCTGTTGGAGTGGGCACCTGCATAGACATGAGAGTGCTTTGGATTGTGGTGGGAATTGGGATTTGGGTTCAGGAAGGGACCGGAGTTGGGGCAGAAGTTTGGGCTGATTTGGAGATTGTGGTCAGTAAGGAGGCGGTCTGGTCTACAGAGAATCAGCGTAAGAGGTCAATAACCTTCTTACTCAGTGCAGCCAGAATGAAAAGGACAAGGGGTGAGGTGTCTGTGGCGAAGGAGACCATAGTCCTTTTAGGGAGTCAGGTTGGCAAATTGAGGGGGTGGACAAGAGGAAAGGTAGAGATGGGTCTCAGGGTGGAGGACAAGGTTGATGTTGGAACAGTTCCTGTAGAGTTCACCACCACTAGGGACTTGTCGCTTGTGGAGGCCTTCGAAGATGATAAAGAGATGGTGGCCTCTGTTCCAGACCTCTCACCCTCCTTGCCCCTGTGTCTATCAGTGTCAGATGTTTCACCACCTGAAAGAAAGTAGCCAGATGCTTCCCCACCTTCTTCACCAATGTCCCTTTTCCTGTTCTTGAAGATGCACATATACAATAGTTTTAGTGTATCTGTGTAACTATGATTGACCATGAACTTTTTTCTCAAAACCTTTTAAACACTTGCATATTCCACTTGCTTCAAGGCTATTAAACTTTGTTTTATGCTTATTTTTATCATTATCTCATGCATGTAGGGACAATTTTCAGAAACCATTTTGGCACAGTTTTTTCATTTCTCATTATTGTTCTTATATTATTTGTTAAAATCTCCTAACCATTTTCAGTTCTCCAAAAGCTGTTTAACACCTCGGAATGGTTCTGATTTGTTCTTTTGAATTCTCAACATATGCCACAAACAATAATATAAAGCAGAAATCTCTTTGTACATTATGTGTATAAGTCAAAAATGCTGATTTATCATCATTTAAAAAATATAACCATGAATCAATGTGTGTTAATAATCCCTGCAATGTTGTACCAATATTTGTATAACCTGCTTTTGTTTCGGTATTTCACATTTGTAACACTTACTTCAAGTAACTTAAGTGTTTTTCAAAAGTGAAAATTAATGAAATGGGTTGAGAACCTAAGATGCTTATTAATAAATCATGTACTCTGGGCCTCATTACGAATCTGGCGGTCACTAGAATGGCAGTTTGCGGATGGTGGTCAGTCCATTGCCAATGTGGCTGTTTGAGCGCCACATTACAACCCTGGCGGTTGGGCCTCTAGGGAGCTGCCAGCTCAACCAGGATCAGATATACCGGCAGTGTGGAGGCAGCGGCGGTCCTAATTATGACCCCCTTCTCCGCCAGCAGTTTCATAGTGGGACCAGGGGGGCTCATGCACAGCCCATGCCCATGCACTGTTTCCTCCCACTGCCCTAGTGGGAAACTCTTATTAACTTCGTCTGGGAGGTCGCCACATGGGCGGCGGCCACCCTGTTGGGAGTTTGGCAGACAGAGTTTTCCATCAGCCAAACTCGAAATAGGGTCCTATGTATTTATTTATGCTGTTGAAGAAACACAAAAATACTATTTGTTTAAATTTCAAAATTACTTCTACAGCATAAATAATCACATAGGGTTTTATGCATTTCCAATCCACTTTAGCACAGAGCTAAAAAAAACTTTACAATCAACTCCTAAATATCTTTAGTTATTTTAAAATTGTTTTACCATTGTGAATTTTAAAAAATGGTATCTGCCTTTCATTTTAGAAAAACAGTGGTGAAACCTTACATCATATTTTAAATACACTTATTCAAAAGATCATAGCTTGATGCATTGTAAAAATGTCTGATGTAGGGTTTTCTCGATGGGATACTCCAATATATATGTGAAGGAACATCCATCAGCAAAAGACCTTTCAAGGAATCTGATTATCCTCATTATTGATATTTCAACTGGATGTATCAAAGGACAGCCAATTAATACGTTTTTTACCATATGTTACCCTGTTGCAAATGTATTCACATTCCTCTCCGTTGTTTTAAATAAATTATGCCTATAAAATGCATTTTTCTAAAAAAAAATACTGGCTTACATTCACATTTATGAATAGATAACACATAATGGAAAATTGTCATGTTTGACATAAATTGACATTAAACACACATTTCTAATATGGTAATATTCAAATTTTAAACCATATATTGTAATGTACTTGGTCATTTTGGCTCACATGTTCTATGCTGATTGTTCAAAATGCGGACTTACAATTGTGAATTTAGAAATATCCACTATATCATAGCTGCATTTGATGCTATGTCATTTGTAATAGGGGAAACATAACAACCTTCACAATTGTGAAGAAGTAACACGCGTGACATAAAAAGTATTTTTGCCCTGTTTAGTACAACTGTCCTTTATAAAATGTCACAAAAGATTCTTACGTGTTAGCTTATGTGTCTGCTCAAAACAGTCCTTTGTAATTCTAGCAAAATATAACAGTATCTTTTTTGCAAAAAAAACTCAGCATCAGACACCTTCTGAAAAACTTACACCTTCCAGAACACTTCTTGTGTGTTATTCATTTGTCACAGTTAATGTTGAAGGGAAATATTATTGCAGTAACCAATATTAGTTATTTTAAAAGAAAATTGCAAACCAAACTTACCTCCTTCATGCTGCTGTGTTGCCTTCAACTGCCCATCAAGTTAGGGACAGGCCACAGCAAGTATGTGCGCCATTAGGAGGGTCAGGGTGCTGCACACACACTCCCCAAGTTCGGAGGAGTGGCCGAGCTGATCTTTAGCTGACTTTTTGGTCCAGCGTTGAAGGTCCTCACAGCATTTCCTGCAATAAATGCTGTGCAGCTTGTAGACCCCCAGGATCCACACCTTCTTGGTGATGGCCTTCCAGATCTCCTTTTTCTGATGGGAGTTGACCTGTATGGATACAAAAAAGCAAAGAGCAAAAACATTTAGTGACTTCTAATTAGTTATGTTTTTATGAAACACAAATTTGACAAATCAGTCACACACATTCTGGAACATTAAACCAGCATATTTTTAATTAGTTTTGATGTGTGTTTGTGCCATTTTCACAAAATAAAAAACACAGAAATTTATAGTAACCTGTTGAGTAACTTTATCTTGTGTTAAGTCATTATCTTACTAACGCAGGCTGAGTCATTTGTCAAATTCTCTAGAACTAATTTGTATTTTTTGGGATGTAAAGATATATGTATATATATATATATATATATATATATACATATATATATATATATGCTAAAGTCCTTATGGACTGTAACAAAGTCAGCAACTTACAGAGAAATCTTTGCATTTTCATTATTTTAGGCCTTAGGTTTTCAAGCATCTCTGGACACGTGTTTCTAGGTTCAGCCCTTCATCAGCAGATGTTGGACCTGGCTTTTTGACAGGGTCATCCCCAAACTTTTTGCCTCCTTCCTCCTATTTTTTCTGATCTGTTGTTGTTGGCTTTTGAACTCTGGGCACTTTACCGCTGCTAACCAGTGCTAAAGTGCATATGCTCTCTGTGTAAATTGTACTGTTGATTGGTTTATCCATGATTGGCTATTTGATTTACTTGTAAGACCCTAGTAGAGTGCACTATATGTGCCCAGGGCCTGTAGATTAAATTCTACTAGTGGGCCTGCAGCACTGGTTGTGCCACCCACTTCAGTAGCCCCTTAACCTTGACTCAGGCCTGCCATTGCAAGGCCTGTGTGTGCAGTTTCACTGCCACTTCGACTTGGCATTTGAAAGTACTTGCCAAGCCTAAAACTCCCCTTTTTCTACAAATAAATCACCCCTAATGTGTGCCCTAGGTAACCCCTAGAGCAGGGTGCTGTGTGGGTAAAAGGCAGGGCATGTACCTGTGTAGTTTATATGTCCTGGTAGTGTAAAACTCCTAAATTCGTTTTTACACTACTGTGAGGCCTGCTCCCTTCATAGGCTAACATTGGGGCTGCCCTCATACATTGTTGAAGTGGCAGCTGCTGATCTGAAAGGAGCAGGAAGGTCATATTTAGTACGAATATGAATCCTGCTGACTGGTGAAGTCAGATTTAATATTACTATTTTAGAAATGCCACTTTTAGAAAGTGAGCATTTCTCTGCACTTAAATCTTTCTGTGCTTTTCAATCCAAGTCTGGCTAGGTTTAGTTGACAGCTCCTTGTGCATTCACTCAGACACACCCCAAACACAGGGTACTCAGCCTCACTTGCATACATGTGCATTTTGAATGGGTCTTCCTGGGCTGGGAGGGTGGAGGGTCTGCCCTCACACAAAGGACTGCCACACCCCCTACTGGGACCCTGGCAGACAGGATTGAACTGAAAGGGGACCTGGTGCATTTCTTAGCCACTCTTTGAAGTCACCCCCACTTCAAAGGCACAATTTAGTATAAAACAGGGCCTCTGCCCTACCACCTCAGACACTTGCTGGAGAAGAAACCTGAACCAGAACCTGCATCCTGCCAAGAAGAACTGCCTGGCTGCTCAAAGGACTCACCTGACTGCTTTCTACAAAGGACTGCTGCCTTGCTGTTGGCCTGCTGCCTTGCTGAACTCTTGTCTTGCTGCAAAAGTGCTCTCCAAGGGCTTGGATAGAGCTTGCCTCCTGTTCCCTGAAGTCTCAGGACCAAAAAGACTTCTGTTTTTCAACTGGACTCCTTGTGCACCGAATATTTCGACGCACAGCTTGCTCCACAGTGAGAAATTCACCGCACGCCAATCCGGAAAGACGCCGCTCGCCGCGACGCCTGTGGTGCGACCGGAACTTCGACGCACGGCCTCGCATGGACAATGGTGCCTGACTTCCAGAAAGGAAATTGACGCGACGTCTGCCGTGAGAAAGAAAATACCACGCACAGCCCCCCGGAACGACGCGCAGCCGGATAACAAGCCGAGGAATCCACGCACAGACCCTGGGACATCTGGTAATCCTGCGATCCACAGAAGGAGACAGTCCACGCGCTGGAAAACGACGCACGTCTTCCCCGAGTGAAAAATAACGACGCAGTCCGTGTGTGAAGGGGCGAAACAGACGCACACACCATTTTTCCACGCATCTCCTCTTCTGCGGCCCTCTGCGGAGATTTTCCACTCCAAACCAGGTACTTTGTGCTTGAAAGAGACTTTGTTTGCTTTTTAAAGACTTAAGACACTTTGGGGGTCATTCCTACCCTGGCGGTCTATGACCGCCAGGGTAGGTGACGGAGGAAGCACCGCCAACAGGCTGGCGGTGCTTCCGGGGGCATTCTGACCACGGCGGTAAAGCCGCGGTCAGAAAAGGGAAGCCGGCGGTTTCCCGCCGGCTTCCCGCTGCCCCAGGGAATCCTCCACGGCGGCGCTGCAAGCAGCGCCGCCATGGGGATTCCGACCCCCTTCCCGCCAGCCTGGTTCTGGTGGTTTTCACCGCCAGAACCTGGCTGGCGGGAACAGGTGTCGTGGGGCCCCCTAACAGGGCCCCACATAGATTTTCAGTGTCTGCGTGGCAGACACTGAAAATCGCGACGGGTGCAACTGCACCCGTCGCACCCCTTCGACTCCGCCGGCTCCATTCGGAGCCGGCATCCTCGTGGAAGGGGGTTTCCCGCTGGGCGGGCGGGCGGCCTTCTGAATGACCGCCTTTATATCACTTTTTAGTGATATCTTTACAAATTCATATTGCATCTTTGATCGTTTTGACCTGCAAATACCCAGATAAATATTATATATTTTTCTACACACTGTGTGGTGCTAAATTGTGTTATTGTATGATTTATTGCACAAACGCTTTACACATTGCCTTCTAAGTTAAGCCTGACTGCTCATGCCAAGCTACCAGAGGGTGGGCACGGATAATTTGGATTGTGTGTGACTTACCCTGACTAGAGTGAGGGTTCTTGCTTGGACAGAGGATAACCTGACTGCCAACCAAAAACCCAATTTCTAACAGCAGAGAACAAACATTTCCTTTCTTTTTCAAAGGCCAACTTCCTGGCTGTACAGCAGATTTAATTGCAGGACCCTGCTATCAGTTGAATACCAGTTCTGTCCTAGTGGACCTCAAGTGAGCTCCTGGTAAAGGTAGTCCTGCACATTTTAAAATTATATCCCAAGTGGGTTGCTAAAGCCAAACAAAATCATAAAACATATATATGTATGCAATATAGAGAGGGGTATTTTTCTAATATATATATATATATATATATATATATATATATATATATATATATATATATATATATATATATCAGGCATAGATAACTTTCAGGCAGCAATAAAATGTCAAGATAAATCTTGGTATTATGTTCCTGCTAGAGCAAGAGATCGTGCTCTTGAGCAGGCTTTAAAAGTTCTGTATAAAATGGCGCAAGAAAATCTCATAGATTTCCTTACACCATTTTTCCTGCTTCCATAAGAGGGGAACCCCCCCCCTTTGCATACATTATGCCTGGTGCAGGCCTAATGTAGCGCAAAGGGTTACAGAGTGGCGCAATGCATGAATTGCGCCACTCTGTAAATTCGGCACTGGGATTTCGGGCCTCGTTGGGCCACATTAACATACAAAATAATGATGTTAATGTGGCGCAAGGTGGCGCTAGGGCATTATCAATATGCCCCACAGTGTGCTTAGGAGGTAATATATTAATATTAAACCTCATGCTGGGATTGGGCATACACCATATATCCATAGTACAATAATGCCTGTTTTTTGGGATGTTAATACTGTTGTTTTTGGTCTGTTGTGACTGAGTTCCATTCTATCTAAGATGCCCTATTATGTTTCAGGGCAGGGACAAAGTAAGTATTATCAAAATATGTTTACCCTAATAGGGTCACCAGTCACTGCTGAGATGTTCTGTAATAGGATGATATCCTGGACACAGAGTGCCCTGACATCTAAAACATACGAAAACTAACTTTAAGAAAGCTACATAATCTATCCAACATATCAAACAAAATGTTGTGTACACAACTACTCTTTAGTTTAATTATTCACTATCACCATTATATCTTGTTCTCAGATGTGGTGTATGGCATTATTCAGCGGGTTATCCCAGTGTGTACATACATGTAAATATAATAGCACATATATTGAACTGATATCCTGAGATTAAAATGGTTCTGGTCCAACAAGATGTCCAATAGCATGTTTACATCCATATTGTGCCACCCAATCATTAATATATGATGTGAAAATATGCATCACTCATGTCTATCACAGTTGCATATATTGAATAACTAATGTATATACAAATGCAGAGTTGGATATATTTAAATAAATGTAAAAATATACATCCAAAGTGCCTCTTAAGGGGGACTAAAGCCCATATTTATACTTTTTGACCCAAATCAGCGCTAGGGCAGATTTGCGTCAAAGAATTTACCGCCGGCTAATGCCATTCCAACGCGCCAGCCGGGCGCTTTATTTATGGAATGACGTTAGCCGGCACTGCGGCCTGATTAGCGTCAAAATAAATGACAGTAACCGGGCAGCGGAGGCGAAGGGAAGACTGGGGTTGTGCGCCAAAGAATGGTGCAAGTCAGATTAGAGTCAAAATATTGGCTCTAACCTGACTTGCGCCATTTTTTGACGCACAACCCCCATGGAAATGACTCCTGTCTTAGCAAAGACAGGAGTCATGCCTCCCTGCCCAATGGCCATGCCCAGGGGACTTCTGTCCCCTGGGCATGGCCATTGGGCACAGTGGCAAGTATGGGGGCCCAAGTTAGGCCCCCCTATGCCACATAAAAAATAAAATATATATATATACTTACCTGCACTTACCTGCACTCACCATGGATGGGTCCCACCATCCATGGGTGTCCTCCAGGGGTGGGCGAGGGTGGCAGGGGGTGACTGCTTCCATGGTCTCCCACCATGGAAATGAGCCCACAAGTCCCTTAACACCTGCCTTGACCCAGGCGTTAAAAAACGGCGCAAATCTGGCTGGGCACCATGTTTTAAGGCCTGCCTCCTCTTGTGCGTCATTTTGACACTGGAGGATAAATAAGGCGCACATGCCTTAGAGTAATGTGTTGCACGGGAATGCCTACCTTGCATGTCATTAGCACAAGGTAGGTTTTCACATACAAAAAATGACTCAAACTCCATAAATATGGAGTTAAGTTGCGCCGAATTTGCGTAAAAAAAATGACGCAAATACTGGCACAAACAGAGTATAAATATGGGCCTAATTTTCTTAAACCTGTGTACTAGAATTATATAGCAAGTTCCTGCTCAAACTAACACAGAATCACAGGAGAGGCGGTACATCCTGCATGTACAGGAGAAATAATTCACCGAGGGGGTAGGAGACACAATTTACCAAGAGCAGAATGTTTTAGGCTTTTTTAGAGGCAGTGGAGCAGCAGCCTCAACTGATCTATACTGGTGACAAAAACAGAGCATTTACTGTGGTATGAAGGGCTTGCAACGAGTGCTACTTTCAGGCCGGTGTCACTTCTGCATAGCTAAACAGCGAACACAATGCACAAGTGCACGCTTCGTGATAAAAAAATAATGATACATTCTTGACGAGAGTTCTTATTAGTACCAAAGCAGAAGCATTCTCTACATTTATACATACTGTTCTTTAGAAGTGAACAGTACTTGCCCACTGACACTGTAGCAAACACACGAGCTCTTTCTGAAACATCTATTGAAATTCCAACCCAGCGCCAGTCCCTTCGTTGCAACAAAATCCATTCATCAGCTCTCTCATGCTGGTTCAATTAAATTCAATAGTGCTTCAAGGCAGCGCAGCAACAGCCCTGGTGGAGAATTTCAATGTAGTAAACAGGGCTGTAAATATGCTGCTGTAGATAAATTGGCCATCAGGGTGCGAGAGAGAGGTAAACTAAAATGTGTGATTACAGTTAGTGTTTATGTGTGGGAGGCTGCTGAGAGATTACTACACCCAAGAATAATGTTTTTGCCCCTATGCTTATCCGGCAGATTTGCACATCTTTTATGGCTGCAATTGGTGGATAAATGTTCAATCTTTTAGTGATTCTGTTCAACTGGGGATGCTCTTTAAAAATAATCTTGACCTGTGTCTTTCCTATAAATAAAAATGCAATATTCAATGCTGGAATATGTTTACATGTAAATGTCGTTTTTCGTGGTTGTAGGCCCGTGATGTGGGGCTTGCTTGGAAGATTTAAATTGAAATTTACTGCGCTTTCGCATCTAGAGAGATCTTTAGAGAATTCATCTTGCTGGGGGCTCAGATATAAAATATATTTATGCTGGTGAAAATTAGATTTGTTTTCAATAAATGTGCCGTTTCTTTAAAAATGAACCGTGATATATTATTAGAAAAGGGCGTTGAGAAATTCAGGGTGAACCTCCAAAGCAAAATTCCTGTAACATGTTAAACAGTAAATGCTTTTTTCAGACTCTGGAGCCCAAAAACTCCATACTTGTTCATTAGCAATATAGCAATGTACTAGACATACTCTTCTAATATCCCCCTACTATACACAGATACCGAAAACGCCTTTTTCTTTCTAGAGATTGAATATGCTACAGATAAAGGAGGGAATTTGTGGCTGTCTGTTCAATATAAATAACAGGTGTATGGGCCTCAAGGAAGGACGCAGTGACCTTTTAGTTTGAAAGAAGTGAATGTGAAAGGAAAATGCATGTGTGATGTGCTCGCTGTAATGCAAAAGAGAACACAACGAGTGAGTCATAATCGAACAGATAGGTTTCCTGTGCCGGTGAGGCAAATACACCAAGTTACCTCTGGCTAAAGAGAGCTTCATAATAAGCATTATAAATAAGTTGTTTTATAGAGCGATATGGAGTGCTTAATACCATACACCCGCCCTTTACTAACAGCATTAAACAGCAGACGCCAATTTCACTCAACTTAATGGTACTCAATCTGCCGGTCTCAGAAGGATGGAAGTCTTATTTGGCCCTTTAAAACTCATGGCACGTTAGGCATGAGAATTTCCTTAGCCATTTTAAGGGTGAGAGGAGGAAGAAACAGCAAGGAATAAATAGACAAGGAGGAAACATCAACATGGTCTGCTTTTTTTATGTGATTTCAAAATTACTGTTCTGTATTTAAACAATAACTGTAATGGCTGCCTGATAATATGCAGTCATAGTAGCCTTTCTGACAAATACAGTTTCGTTTGGGTAACACAAAGTGAATGTATGTCGGAACAACGCATGCTGGAACAACGCATGCCTGAACAACGAGGTCGAAACAACGACCGCGTTGTTACCACTAATGCCTTTACCACGAATGCCATAACAACGCTTTTTCGTTGTAAAGTCATTCCTGGTAAAGGCATTAGTGATAGGCTTGCATGGTTCCAGCATGCGTCCCCCCTGACCCCCACCCCCACCCCTAAAAATTATCACGACCCCCACACCCCCTCCCCTAAAACCACACCAACCCCCCACCCTTTCCCCTAAAACTACCTCAACCCCCCACCTCATCCCTAAAATTACTGCAACCCCCACCCTGCCCCAAAACCTAAAACAACCCCAACCTCCACCCCATCCCTGAAACCTAAAGTACCCCAACCCCCACCCCTAAAACCTAAAACCACCCTGACACTGAAACTACCCCGAGCCTCCCACCCCGCCCTAAAAATTACCCGACCCCCCAACCCACCCCTAAAACCTAAAACCACCCCAAACCCCACCCCTAAAACAACCCCAACCCCCACCCCATCCCTAAAACCTAAACTACCCTAACCCCCACCCCTAAAACCTAAAGCCACCCCAACAGCCCGCCCCTAAAACTACCACGAGCCCCCCACCCCACCCCTAAAACCTATAACCCCACAACCCACCCACCCCACCCCTAAAATTACCCGACCCCCCAACCCACCCCTAAAACCTAAAACCACCCCAACCCCCACCCCTAAAATTACCGCAACCCCTCACCCTTCCCCTAAAACCTAAAACCACCCCAACCCCCACCCCTAAAATCTAAACCAACCCAATCCCTCACCCCACCCCTGAAAACCTAAACCACCCCGACCCCCCACCCCAAATACTAAAAATACCTGACACCCCACCCATACCCCTCCCCCAAACCTAAACCGCCTGACCCCCTACCCCTAAAACTAAAAATACCCCCACCCTTGCCCCTAAAACTAAAAATACCCCTCCCCTCCCTCCCCCGCCCTAAACCTAAACCGCCCGACACTCCCTCCCCTAAAGCTAAAACCCAACCCCCACTCCGCCCCTAAAACTAAAAATACCCCAACCACCCCCACCCCCAAAACTAAAACCCCCAACCCCGCCCCTAAAACTAAAACCCCCCAACCTCCACCCCTGCCCCGAAAACTAAAAATACCCTGACCCCCCACCCCTCCCCTAAAACTAAAACCCCCGACCCCCACCCCTGCCCCTAAAACTAAAAATACCCCAACCCCCCACCCTGCCCTGAAATCAAAAAATACCCCGACCCCCCACTCCCTCCCCTAAACCGCCCGACGCCCCCTCCCCTAAAACTAAAACCCCAACCCTCACCCGCCCCTAACACTAAAAATACCCCTGCCCCTAAAACTAAAACCCCAACCCCCCACCCCCGCCCCTAAAAATACCCCGACTCCCCACCCCCACCCCTAAAATTAAAACCCCAACCCCCTGCCCCACCCCTAAAACAAAAAATACCCGACCCCCGCCCCTAAAACTAAAACCCCAGCCCCCCACCCCGCCCCACTTACCTAACTCGTCGCGTCATCCTCCTCAGCCGACTCCCTTGTTTTGTGCCTTAACCACGGATGTGCGTTGTTCAGCACATGCGTGGTTAAGGCACAAAACAACGAAGTCGTGGTTAATGAAGGCGTTGTTCCGCTTTCGTTGCCCACGACTTTGTTGTTCCGGAGTCGGCATTCAGGGCGTTTCCCACAAAAAGCTACTTAAGATAATAAAAAATAAATGCACATTCCAGGCAGCTCCATAAGGTCTAATATTCAGGGATTCCTTTTGTTATTTAATATAAATTTACAGGCCACTATTCTACATGTGAAGATCTCCCCACATGTAGATTTGTGCCGACGCCACAGCAGATATCTCTGCCTGGATGGTAATCACTAATTTTGCCCCACAGTGGATGAATAGTAGCATTGGCTGAAGGGTAGGGGAGGAGTGGTCACTCACAACTGAATGGGCTGTGCCTGCCCTCACACAATGCAGTCTCCAACCTCCTGGTGTGTGGCTGGGGCCTGGCCTGGACAAGAAAGGATCTTCCAGACACTTGAGACTTTACTTTGAAGTTTGCCAAGGCAGAAAGAGGTATAAGTATCAGACCCCAAACCCCAGACTTTAGATTACTTCAAGGATTCTGCCTGGAGAAAAGCTGGTGAGCTGAGGATAAGTGCTGCACTGGCCTGTGATTGTGGTGTGTTGGGCTATCCTGCAGTTGCTGCTTCTGCCTGTGCAAGGGGACAGAGACTGGTCTTTGTTACATTCCTGCTTGAGAGGTGACTCCAAGGGCTTGGAGAAGAGCCTGCCTCCTGTTTTGAAGCCTCAGGGACAGCAAAGGCTTCACCAACCAGACCTGAGTCTACTTGCCGTGGACTCTAGCTTGCCAGAGGGGGCCATTCCAGTTCCTGGACCCCTGCAAGTGAAATCCTGTAGAAAAAACAGTCTAATGACACTGGACAACGCTGTGCAACTTTGCAAAGGATTCCGCTGCCCGGAACTTCAATGCTGCTTGCCCCGAGGCCATGGACCTCACTGACTTGATGAATCTGACAACCCTATGAGCTAACCCCACTATCCCAGAACTGTGACAATGCCTGCCCCAAGGCTGTGGACCTCGCAGAAGTCTGACAACCCTGAAGGCCTCGCGTCGCTGCAGCCACTGATCCTGCCCGATTTCGCTGAGACCGGAGTGTCTTAAGTCCAACGTCTGTGACAATTTGACACAATTGCAGTGCTTGCAGCCCTGTGACGTCATCACGATCCTGTGAGGTTGCCCAGCAGCATCGTGACACCGCCAAACTTCACATCTGCCGGAACTAAGGGACCAACTTCGCATCTGACACCGCTTCATCTCCACCACGCTGTGGTGAGGACCTGACGCGGCTGAGCAACACTGCAGTCCTTCTACCCTGTGACACCAGAACCAACGCCACCTCGAACCCAGTGAAGCTGCTCTCCCCGACTCTGTGCACCAGCCTGTTTTCTACTTGTTTCTTAACGTACTGTACTTGGGGGTCGAACGACTCCGTAAACTGTGCCATTGGTGTCGCCTTTGGAGGAAACAACTCCGATACGACGGCGCATAATACCAACTTGCCGTATTTGTGCCCAAAGGGACTGTTTTCTTGCTTTTGAGTGCTAAATTAATATTTTAACTGTATATTGTGGGTTTATATCATATTTGGTCTATTTTATCCAGATAAAATATTGACTATGTTTCTAAACCTGTGTTGTGTCATTTTGTAGTGGTTCACTGTATTAAGGTGTATGTTTGTACAGATACTTAACACATCGTCTCTGAGTTAACCCTGCCTGCCCGTGCCAAGCTACCAAGGGGGCGAGCAGGGGTTAACTGAGTGTGATTCTCATTTACCCTGACTAGAGTGAGGGTCATTGCTTGGACATGGAGTAACCTGACTGTCGAACAAATACCCCGTTTCTAACACATCTTCATTTTTAAATACTGTATAATACTGTAAATAAGACATCATGCAATCAACTGTTTTCAAATCCCTATCATCAGAAACTACTCTGGGTGTAATTACATCTTTCATCGAAAGTTTAAATACATATGGAATTTGAACAACCTCCGTCTGGCCATATATATCAAATAATACTTTATCCCAAACAATCCAATCAGGAATTGGTATGTCAGAAATGTTCACTAAGGACAAGTCTCTGCAGACTTTGTGCGATGCAAAATGTGGTTTTAGGACTTCATCCACCAATTCAACTGTAGAGCGCTTAGGAAAGTAATGGCAATATATGAGTAAAAAGAAAACAATGACAAACCCAATCCAAAGGACAAAAGCAAGTGCAGTTAGTAAGAACCATAGGTAGTACCATGGAAGAACAAAGTAATTAATTTTGAGCCAAATTATTAGCTTATGCGCTCTTGACAGTTCTGTTGTAGTAGAGGCAAATGAGTCAGTGAAGGTGTCATTGATGTTGGTAAAATATCCAGAAGCAGTCATGCAAAAACTGGAGCCGAGTTTGGAAGTGGAGAATTTGCAGATGACTCCCTTTGTGGTTCATAGTAGACTATGCCATTGGTTTGTGTAGAATGTGAATAACCTTGATTAATCTTATCAGTGTTATTTGTAGTAGTAGAAGTTAGTGGAACCAATGAAAGCTAATTTTCCACCCTCCCCAAGTTTGGAGTGGTGTCAGTGTTGCTGCTGAAAACCTTTTGAGGGTCCTCCTGGTCTGCAGTGAGAGGGGTTTGAGTACTACCCAGGAGTCCCCTAGGTCTGCTGTGCAAGATTGGCCACATGGTGTAACTTGATATTGTCGATGGAGATAAAGCGATTTTCTTTAGAACCAGACAGTGGTGGTAGTATGACAGTTTGGTACCATTCATTCCCAAACTGGAACCAGTGCATGATAAGAAGCTCCAAATTCCTTTTTCACAGCAATCTTTTCACGCACTAAGGGCCAGATGTACGAAAGTTTTGCGAGTCGCAAATCGGTCTCAGGGCTATTTGCGACCTCGCAAAAAGCAAAATGGTATGTTCCAATACCATTTCAGAGTTCCAAATAACGATGCAACCCATTACCGACTCGCAAAAATTGCGACTTGAAATTGCGACTCGCAAACTGAATGCACAAGGCAGTAGCAAATTGCGACTAGTCGCAAAAAGCCAGTTTTTCACACCCAGATTAGCCAAAGTATAAAAGGAGACCCAGAAGGCATCAGGGTTTCCCAAAATGGCTGCACTATCCATGAATGCATGGAGGAGGAGAGTCCAGGCTGCCCAGCAGAGGAGGAGGACGCAGAGACAGGAGAGGATATACCGAACCAGGCCGACCTTATTTCAACAAAGTGAGGACAAGAATTATGATAAATACAGACTGAGCAGCGCAGTTATCCTAGAGATTACTGAACTGCTGAAACCTCAGCTAGAACGCCAGACAACTCACAGCTGCTCCATCCCCACACAGGTGCAAGTGCTCTGCTCAATGCACCTCTTGGCCTTGGGTAGCTATCAGGGGGTGATTGCTGTTGCTGGTGGGGTGTCCCAAAGTGCCCTGTCATGATTCTTCAGACGGTTCCTAGATGCCATACTCCCACACATGTCCCAATATATATACCTTCCCAGGAATGAGGCGGAAATTAACAGCACCAAGTTTGACTTCTACAGAATTGCCAACTTCCCCCATGTAATAGGGTATGTGGACGGGACACATATACCAATTACCCACCAGCAAATCTGGAATATGTGTTCCCCAATAGGAAATGTACCCACTCACTAAACATCCAGGTGGTATGTGACGCCCATAATGTCATTACTTACATAGTGACTACATTTCCAGGGAGTACACATGATGCATACATATTCAGGCACAGTGGGATACACCGACGCCTAGAACTTGGGGAGTTTGGCGAAGGATATTTATTAGGTACTGTGTAATACACTCTGATGTCTTAAATACATGTCACTGCATAACCATGTGATGTCGTGCTAATATTGGCTCTTTTGTCACACAGGTGACAGTGCATATGCTCTGAGGCCATGGATACTCACCCCATACCTAACACCTGGCAATCAGAATGAGAGGCGATACAACATAGGACATCGGCGGACCAGAGCTGTGATTGAGAGGATCTTTGGCTTGAAGTCACGTTTCCGATGCCTGCACAAAAGTGGAGGGGCACTCCGGTATGCCCCAGAGACTGCATGCAAGATCGTTACAACATGTGCCATCCTCCACAACATAGCACCCAGACGTGGGCTACATCTCACCCTTGACGACGCAGATTCGGAGGATTAGGAGCAAGAGCTACCACACCAGCAGCCTGGGGATGGTAGCATCGCATTGGAGGGCAGACAGAGACGGGACCACATTGCAACTCACTACTTTGGCAGGTACGTGGCAACCGTGACAACACTCACAAGTGTAAGGCACACATAGCCAGGTTGTGCAGTACAAAAAAAAATCCCTTTAATGTCAGGAATGTAATGATGAACTTTTGACATCTCAACAGCAAGAAAAAAGCAAAATAGAATGTCTGACACATTAACATCATGTGCCTCAGGCAAATCACAGAATAGGTAACTCACACCCTCCTGCAACTACGGCCACCATGGCCCAATCCTGGTTGGTCCCCTGATCCTTGGCGGGCACTGCTACTCCACAGGATGCGTGCATCTGAGGCAGAAACACTGCTCACGCTTGAGATGCCCTCACTATCCTGAGGGATATCGCCAATGCCCCTTGCTTCCTGGGTGGTCTCTATTAGGTCCACTGCATGGCTGATGCGCGCTAGTCCCCTTGCTACATCACCAGCAAAATGGCCAAGTTCAACCTGCAGCTTTACGGTGCGCCTTGTTAGGCAGGTAGTAGTGGTTGCAAGGCGGCCAATTGACTGACTCAGTCGGTCAAAACGGGCAGCAGTGTTGCACTCTCTGCGCCTTGCATCAGCCACCTGTCACCATCTGCCACCATTTCCCTGACCAAGTCATGAATGGAGCTGGTGAGGTTTGCCATGTTGTTGTTCATGGCAGTGAATTGGTTGTCAACATTGGCAACCCTATTAGAGGGTCTGTTGCAGTGTGTGCAGGTTCCTGTTCATAACCCGCATGTGTTTATTTTGCAGCCGGTGACTGCTCAGTAAGGATGCCTCCAGTCCTAGGAATTGTTCACCGGTGACATCCTCCTCACTGGTTGACTGTGTTGGACGTTGCCGTCTCCGCCCAGACCCAGCTGACCTATGTGGCCGACTCCCACTTATCTGTGGCCCGGTGTCAGGTTGCATGCCTCAAGATCAATATCTGTGTCCTCTGTGGTCCCTCGTGCATGGTGGACGAGTGGTGTAGTCATGTAATCCCCTGCTGTTACACTGGCTGTCTTGTCTGCTGTGTTGGTGGTAGATTCTTCTCCCTGCACAGTAGGATTGTTGGTGGGTACTTGTGGGAGACCTGTGGGAAACAGAGGATACACTGTCAGTGTCTCTCATATGTTTGGTGTATCACAATAAATATTTCTCAAAAGTTGGACTACTGTACTACATTGCCCATAATGCATTGTTCTGTAGGTTGCAATATGGGAATGGAGCATATCTGGAGGATGCATGATTTTGTGTACTATGGTTGTGTGCATGGTGCATTGAGTGGTGTAAATAAGTGATTTTTGGTACTTACTTTTGGATGTTCCCGGTGCACAACTGTCCAGGTCTTCGATTCCTACCACTGCCTCCGGCTCCAGAGTGGTCTCCACCATGCTCTCAATGGCTGTAGGAGGTGGTACTGTTGATGGTCCTCCTACA
This sequence comes from Pleurodeles waltl, assembly GCF_031143425.1. Lineage (NCBI taxonomy): Eukaryota > Metazoa > Chordata > Amphibia > Caudata > Salamandridae > Pleurodeles > Pleurodeles waltl. Next base: position 1,071,593,577 of record NC_090448.1, read on the forward strand.
GTTCCGTGCATCTCCCTCATCCGCTCTGCCACCCTTTCCTTGGTCCTGGACCTGAGGTCGTACCACCTTTTGCAGACCTCATTGATGGTGCGATGGCTGACTCATATCGCATTCATCTTACTCAGGATGTCCTGCCAGATCTTCTTCTTTTGTGTGTCAAGGACACTCATTGATGCCTTGCCAAACAAGACATCATGGTGCAGGCAGCACTCCTCAGTTAGGACCTCCAGCTCCTTTTCAGAAAACTTGAGTTTCCTCTTCCTCCCAGCAGTGGGTGTCTGCTTGTCCTGAGCTGACATGGCTGTAGTTGCTCCTCTCAGCTGGGTGTGCCTCTGCTGCCTGTGCTGGGTAGGCTCCTCCCTGTTCCATGAGGGTACTTCCTGGTTCTGATGTCATCACTGAGAACCAGGAAGTGTGCAATTTGCAAGCCAGTCGCAATTTGCGACTCCGGACCACATCCTTGTGCAATTTGCGACATCGCAAATTGCAATTTCACAAATAGCGATTTCGCAAATTGTGATATCGCAAATTGCGGTGCGACTCCACACCAAATCGCAAATAGGTATTGCGGTTTTTACCTACATCCTGTTTTGCGAGTCGGAAATAGCGATTCGCAAGCAGTCGCTATTTCCGACTCGCAATTTGTTTGCTTGCTTCATACATATGGCCCTAGATCCCTAGGTTTTGGAATCCAGGCGGTAGATGTTATTGATACATCCCTTATTCCCAAGGAGGTAGAACTGGCAGATGTGTTGTCATCATGGGACTGCTGTAAGTCCTGCAAGACAGTGGCACGTTCATTTATGTCAAAAGGTGTATCTGTCGCCTTCACGCCAGGACCATCAAGACCTGGAACATACATTTTTGTTCTGAACAGGCATATGTATGAAGTACTCCACCCTAGGGACCTTCTGGACAGATTGTTAAATGCTCTTTGGACTCCATACAGGTGTGTAAGCCAACTTCGACCCGTGCATAATACTCTGGCAGTTGAGGATTGCTTTAAATCTCGGTCTTGTCGCTCCATGACACTAGTTCCCTCGAGATGAAATGGAGAGGAGTAATGCAGTTGGATCCCTAACAAAGCCATGGTGTCCCTAAAAGCTCTTGAGGCAAAAGCAGGGCCCTGATCCGAGAGGAAAGCCACAACAGCATATGTGCTGAGAAAGACTTGCAAACCTTAAATAACAGTTAGAGCGTCAACCGAGCGTTGTGGCTAAACCCATACAAATCTGGAACATGAACCAACAGCGACTAAAATGCATTTGTATGCATTATCAGGTGTCAGAGGACCACAATGGTCCAAGTACACACATTTTAATGGTCTCTTGGATAGAAAGAGGTGTATCTGTGGTGGGCGTTTGACCGTTGGATCATTTTATTTACTAGCAGATGTCACAACAAAAGACATACTGCTTGGTCTGTTTATAGACACCTGGCCACCAGTAACATGCTTGATTCAATTAAATTGTAGCCGCCACACCAGCATGGGCAGAGGCAACTCCCTCATGCGCTGTTTTAATCAATTCTGATCTTTGATCTTTATTGAGAATCACACGATTTTCCACCCCTGGTATCACTACCAGGGCTGTATTTAGGCATGATATGCGGTAGGAGTATTTAGCAGGATATGCTTTGGGTAAGGGCGTGCCATCAGTCAAAGCTTTCACAGCTGCCAGTGTTTCATCATCCCATTTTGTTCTAGAATAAGTTACTGCAGCAACAGAAGCTGTAGCTACTGCTGATTTGGCTGCTTCATCAGCCAAAGTGTTGCCTGCAACACGTATACCAACATGCAGGTGTCCTAGTATATGTACAACATGGACGCTGGGTAGCGTTTCCTTCAGATCCGCTACTTTCCCCCACAGGCGTCTGTGTTTAATGGTGTGTCCTTTTGAATCAGTGAACCCATTCTGGTGCCAGTAATGCAGATATTCATTGAAGGACTAGACACAATATTATGAATCACATACAGTCAGCCTCATCTGCTCAGGATCCGTATGTTCAAGTGCCATTACCAGAGCCTTGAGCTCTGAAAGTTTGCAGTGCAGTCCCCTACGGTTTGCGTGTAAGAATGTTGTGGACAGAACCTGCCATTCTTCATGTATCCACTCAAGACTGCACAAGCAGCGGAATATTGATGTTTGGTGACTATAACTGGTTGGGCTAAACCATCAGTGCACAAAATTGTCTGATGTGTTTGCTGGAACTGGATATTCAAGTTCATATTGCAAGAACTCTTGGGTTTGTAACTTTGAGTCAAAAATATAGTCAACATAAGTGGCTGTCAGAGATGTTTCCCATTTGATCCAAAGTTGATATAATGCTTTAGCATTAGGAACACTAGCTTTGGTAACAGCTTCAAGGGCTGGAATGGGGGATACAACCATGATACGTTTCCCCTGTCTCAGGGGTCTCTCTGAGGGGCATCTGAACAGCTGTGAGAATTTTCTCAGTGGGACCAAAGCATTGTTCAGCTGTGGAATACAAGTGTGATTTGTATGCAATCGGGTCAGTCTCACCCTCATTGAATGTCACGTAGGTGAAAACAATGGCACCAGCAATTACTCTGATGACCAGATGTTTTTGCTGTCCCTTGTCTGTAGGTATTTTGCTTTAACTGTGTCTTTTTATAATGCTCTGAGAATGCACGTGTGTTCGACTGTCCAGTATTTGCTGGTAAAGTCAGGACATATTTAGTCATACAATGGTTTAATGGATTGTGCATAATCTGGATTGTATGTTCGCCAAAAGTTTGGAAAGCCCAATAAGGACTAGAGCTTTTTTAATGTATTTGGTGATTGTAATTGTGCACATTTTTCTAAAAATTGGGGTGCAAGGCTCTTGCCTTCATCCGACAGTTCTTATCCCAAAAACAGGCCACTAAGGAAGGCTATTTTGTTTTTTTTTAAATTGAATTTGTATCCAAATTTGGCAAATACTGCAACAATGCAGGCTACCCGTCTTATATGTTGCATGAGGTCGCTGTCCGTGAAATAGATGTTATGCACGTATGACGCCTCAGGGTCAATGTTGTGTAAAATAGAAGCTGGACTGTTCTTATAACCTTGTGGAAGTCAGCTGAACTTTTTTGAGAGCCTAAAGCTCTGAAACTTGTTAAGTTCATACTCTCAGGTGCTCTGTTTTGGCAGAAAAACCGATTGGAATTTATTTTTATTTTTTACGCACTATATTGTTCATAAGTGCTGTGCTGTGTGCATTTTGTATCTCAAATGTGAGTATGTGACTGTTTAAAAGTCTGTAGTCTAAAACTTTTCTATATGAATGGTCGGGTTTATGTTATGTTATGATTGCTTGTATAGCGCTTAAACTGCCCAAAGGCCTCGTAGCGCTTCTATTGCAGGCAAAATCGCAGAAACACACACCACTTAAGTTCAGGCTCAGAATAACCATGTTTTCAGGGTTTTTCTGTATGTAATTTCCTGAGAGCTTGCTCGAATATTAATAGGCAGACTGTTCCAGAGTTTCGCTCCTTGATGGGACAAGGATCTTCCTCCCCATCTCGCTTTCCTCACTAAAGGAATATTCGCTAGGATGGCAGAGGAGGATCTAAGTTGTCTACTTGGTGCATAAAAAGTGGCTAAAGGTCTAAGCATCTCAGGACCAAGGTTATGTAATGCTCTATACATATAACATAGGGTCTTGAATTGAATTCTCTTGGCAACAGGTACTCTAATTGTTTGAGGATTTGCCTTACAGGTGGTTTAATTTAATACTTTATTGGATATTGGGGCTGAGGTTGGGATTTAATTGGTATTACATGACAGGTGGAAACTTTATCCCACCCTACGTGATTGCGGTATAATGGAGGTGCCTGTGCCACTGCCCAATCAATGGCATGTATTTCAATGACCTTTCTTGGAAAAAGGGGCGAGAAGGAGTTTTCTATAACCTCTTATCCATAAGGGAGATCACAGACCAATCTTTTTTGGTCAATAAAATATCATATATGGTGACTACGCGGTCCCAAAAGATAGCGTTGATTGTGCGTTCAGTGTCTCCTTCGAACTGTATAGTTGCTTTATACAACCTATTGGGCGTGGAGACATGCATGTCCGCAGTCTGGACCTGTAAGAAGTCAACATTTGCTTTCACCTTCAGATGCTCTTGAAAATCCCAGCGAACTATTGTGATCTCTGCTACACTGTCTAGCAGTGTCAGTGCCCACTTCTTGTTCTTCAGTAAAGCCCGCTTCCTGAGTGGTATGTCCTATCACAACTGCTGCCACTTTTTTTCATTTTAAACTGGGGTTTTTGTTGGGGAAGTTTCTCTTCTTTCTTAACAGAAACTTCAGACGAGCATTGTGAGTCCTTTCTCGGTTTCACATGCTCTGTTCGATGCTCTGACCGCCCACCTCTCTCCCTACATTTTTCCGGTGAGTCCTGAAAAGAATGAGATTGCTGTGTATCAGTATATTGATATCTGTCAGGCATTTTTTATTATCTCTATTTCTAAGAATATATCTATTCTGAGGGGTATCCGAATGCGGAGATTCTCCCCTTTCTTTTTTAGGTGTTTGTTGTTTTTTATCACAGCATTTTTTCGAACCTTCAGGTGCTTGCTTAGTGGAATCTTTATTAGATCTACTTTGAAACTGGTTTAATTGGTCTGGGCCCCAGACTATCTTGACCAATACTAGAGTAGGTCTCAGTGATAATTTTTGGCAGCTCACGTTCTTGGTCCAGTACAGGAGTGTCCTAGAGCCGCATACGCACTGCTAGTGCAACTGCTTCCCCTTTAAGGTTACTTAATAATATTGAAGACACAGCGGCAAAGTTGCCCATTAATTGCATCCCCAAATCCAGGGCTGGGGCAGCCACGTATTCATCTTGAATTTGTTTTACCACCTCCGGAAGATTGGCAAGTCTTGGTGTACCGTGTGCGGTATTTAGTATTTAGTGTTTGCATTACAAACTGTACTAATAGTCTGTATATTCCAGTGAGCTCTAAATATGAGCAAAGAACCTCTGCCACCGCTATGGTTGCTGCATGAGAGTGTGGTGTATATATGGCCAATAAAGGTCAGGTCGGGCCATCATTGCTTCGAGGACCTAACCTAACCTATAATATTGAATGTGGTAGGGTGCCATCAAGGCAATTATTATGGTCCTGATAAGATAAAGGTATTTCTAAATATGCATAAGCACTGTATTGTGCAGATATGTTTGCAGATGTATGGTGATGAGATGTGTTTGTGTTCTCATCAACTGCTGGAAAAGTGACCCAAGAATTAAGGAATTCTGTTCTATAAACTGGATGAGGCCCAACAACAAATGTGACTGGACCCCCCCTGGGCCATTAGGCCATTAGCCAATAAGTGTGCCACAAGGGCGGTCTCATATTTACTGCAATTACCACCTGTTCCAGTTTTGCCATGTTAATGGTAAATGAATGTTTAGAGATAAAGACACCAACTGGGGATTAATAATTTTAAGGTTCAAGCATGAACAACCTACAGCTTTAGATAGGAAGTACCTATTTAGCTGAGAAGGAAATCCTCAATACCGCAGACATCTCAATATAAAGAATCAAGGTGTCTTTTGCCTTTAGTGAGACAGTGATACTTTGGGGATCCGAAAATTAGTGCCTGACCAAACATTGGTGGTGCCATGTCACATAGATTCTCATTATACTAATGAGGCTACTGGATTTGGGCAGCAGAATCGCATAGATTGTGGGGTACTGAGTTCAATTCCACACCATGTGATGCCTGTCGGCCTAATCCGGGTTTTCTAGCTAAATAGCAATGCCTTATCTCCACCCAAGAGCAGGGATGATTGTGGCAACCGGGCGCATGACAAGGAAGCCTCTTCAGGCGAATCGTGGTTGGTCACATCTCATCCCTTTCTCTCAGTTACATTAGTCTCACACAGGCAAAGACTACAGAGGCAGAATATAGTGCAATAAGGGATTATTGAAGTAACTGCATTTTAGCTACAATGGCATGTATTGCAGTATCTAGGATGATAAAACACAATAAAAGCAAGAAGGTGACAAGGAGACTGAAACACAAAAACAGTCCCACCATACTTTCACTAGGAGTGAGATATAGTTCTCCTACCTACTCATAATAAACCTAATCCACCCTTCAGGTTTTCCCCCAGGAAAGCATCATCCCTCATACCTGAGTAAGGAAGCTTGCCATCTAGAAAGACACCGTCCCCATGTGGGTCAGGGGTTCGGCCACCTAAGCAAACAGCTGTAGCGAGGCAATCAGCAATCAGCATGCAGTTGTGGTCATCTGGCTGTAATCTCCTTCTAATGTGTATGGGACAAAGGACTGTTTTTATAATAAAACAGTTGAGATTCTAAGAAATGGTGTATGCGTGTGTATATTTCTGTGAATGTTGGAGACACAGCATACCACTTTTGCCGGCAACCTATTGTAGTGTAGCCTTGAAGAAAGCAGAAAGTTAAATGAATGTCCTACTGAGTACGTATTGCTTTCCTAGGAGAAGGAACAATTAGATAGAGAGAAATAAAACAACACCACAAATGTGGCTATTGCTAGAAAAATAAAGTAATCCTGGATAAAATGTAACTGGGCTCAAGTGCACAACGGCAGGCCTAGTTTGCTCAAATAAAGTGTCTCAAATATGGCTAAAATAGCTATACAACAATAGGCTCCTTAGAAGGTACCCCAGCAACATCTTACAACCCAGGTTTCCTTTGATCTTTTCAGTCTTCTCAGGAAGAGAAAACCTACACAACCAGATCATTTAATTCAATATGGACCCAGTGTTGCATAGCCGAGCAAGCAGCCAACTTTCTGTAGACGTTGACAGAATTCACTGCTCCCATGAATGATTCACTACCACTCACTGACCCAGCTATAGAGAATACACCCTATTGTTTGTATTCATTCATCCCACCAATTAATATGTGTATAAAAAATACGTTTTAATTTTATGATAGTGATAATGATAAAATAACTATAATAAATACCAGCAGGACTACCTTTTAGCCATGTCTCATCTTATTTGTGTCTGGGATATGAAGATGGTTGCATGTGAATAAGTAATGGATATGATAGAGAATTTACATATTTTCCATTCACCCTTAAGTGACCACACTCACCCTATTTACTGGCATCTCCATACCTTGAAAAGAACAACAACGCATCCAATTTAATTTTGAAAATTAAATACTCTTATGTAAATTCCTAAAGCAAAAGAAAATTGGGGAATGGGTCAGTGGAAATGAAAATTCAACTATACTCCGGGAGGGGAGAAAAAATTAAAATAGTGCTGGAGTCAACTTAGAGGAAGTGGAGGAATGTTAAACACAACATGCAGAAAACATCAAAGACACATCTTTTTTCACCATCCAATGTGAGTAATGATAAAATTAAAAGTGTTTAGAAAATAGTCATGAACAATATTCCAAAGTCCAAAGTAAAGTTAAAATCCAACGAAAATGCTCAAATTCAAATATATAGTTCATGTTAGTTCACAAAACCCCATGTGGTTTGTGAACTTCAGCAATGATGCTTTGGAATGAGAATATGAATTCCAAGCTTTCCTCTGGTTCTGACACAAGGACCACCTGTAGCTCCTCATCTGATACAAGCATTTGGGGAATGATGTGACTCCCGTCTCCCCCTCCGAGGTTGAAGACTCAACAGGGTAGTTGTAGGGGCACAGGCTGAAAATACACTGGAGACATAAAAAGGGCAGTGAAGAGAAACTGATTTTGGGAAGAGACAATTTGGCTGCAATTCAGTAGGACAGGAGACAGCAGAGATCTCTCTACAACTTTGGTGTGCCTTCACTTGCAGCACTACTTTTTGACGGCTTCTAAAAAGCACCTGCTAACCAATGTGAATTTCAGCCACAATGAGATACTGAGGAGTATGTGTACAGTTACACATGAGAGATCAGTGGTAGATGAACCCTTATTTCACTGATTTAAAGTGAAGGTACTTGGAGAATGAGGAGGGGTAACAGGGTGCAGCTGGATGCCCTGGTCTTGTGTTTGTCTCTTGGGTGGTGGAGTTGTCTTCAGTCTCTATTGATGGAGGCATGTGCTCCTGGCACATTACTAATGTTTCTCCGTTAAACCCAGGAGACTCCCCATCACAAACCTCAATCCCTCCACTGGTAAGTTCTATATGCCTATTCCTACCTGTGCCTTCTACCTCATGCGCTGCTGTCCTCTTCTACCTGCTTAGCAGTGAAGTTTTCTGCTCTCTTTTCCCCTGGTTCCTTTTTCCCCACTTCCTTCTTGGCTACTGTTAAAAAGGAAAGGTGAGAACATAAAAAAACTGCATATGTACACTTCCCTATGTACATAAAAGTATATCTTTAAACATTGTGGTAGTAATTGTGAAAAAAATGACATTGCCACAAATCACGTTCACTGGTGTGATGCACAATTCAGATTCGAACTTGCTGCTATTAAGAATGCGTCGGTACTGTTAAAAAAGTGAAATACAGGATAAGCATTTGGAGGCTGGAAATCTTCTTAATCTGAGTTGTTGTCCCTAGGAGCAATGAGTAAGCCTTTCTAATTTCAATTCTCTATAGGATGGCACAGGTGGCAACTATTTCGCATGAAGTTCCTGGGGATTACTGAATTACACTTTCTCTTTTATTCAAGCAACAAACCCTGATCTCGAACAGCCCAAAAGTCCACTCCACCACAGAATTGGATCAGCTGTGTGCTACATTTCTCTGGGTACGATTGCATTGAAGTAAGGAGTAAGTATCTTGCGACATATAGCATAGATACTATCAACTACCATAGATTAATAACATTAATCAAGATAATTTAAACATGACATGTTTGTTTTTTGTGACTAAATAATGTTGCCTATCAAATAAAAAACTGTCACCAAAATAACCTTTAGAAACACCGTTATAAAGTTCACTGTGATGAAAAAAACAACCAACAGGGGTGCTTCCTGGATATGGTGTTCCAAGATCGGAAATATGTTTATTGGCATATAGAGATTTCGATTTACTGCTACAGATGATAGGCTAATCATCACTTTGGGAAAATGAGCAAGTCTCTAGAAATATACCTTGCCTTGTTTGTTCTTTGATGTATTAGGAAGTGAAATATGGCTGCAAATCTCAGATCCTATTGCAATGAGGAAATGTACAAAAAACCTAAAACGTGCACTGTGAGATACACTTCCTACAGTTACTACAATTCCTTGATATCTTCTGCATGCAATGATACGTAATCAGCATAGGACCTGTACGTGTGGGGGTACAGTCTCACTTCTTTAGGTGTGTCTACAGGATATTGGGTCTAACGAGATCAGTTTGGTCAGGGAAACTGACCTTAACAATAAAACCTTTGTACTGCCAATGTATTCTCCTCTGCTGCATTACCAGAAGTATAATTCTCCACATATTCCTGCCATCATGACATGATGTAAGTTTATTTTAGGTTATAAAAAACATAAAACATAGGACTTTTCATGGATTTACGAAAAGTGGCCACTTTTTTGCGCCTCCCTAATGCCTCCATGTGCGTGCTGTATTTAATAAACATCGTACCATGGTGATAGTCTGGGGGAGTAGTGTAATCATTTTTTAGGCTAGTCCGGCGCTTTGCAGGACTAGCGTAAAAAATTATGACGCTAATCCGGCAAAGCACCCAGAGGCCCACTGAACCTAATGGGAGCCTCTTTTTATCGCCTGCACTGAGCAGGCGTTAAAAAATGCAGATAAAAATGGCGCAAAGGTATCTCATAGATTGGAATGGTGCTAGGCCACCATAAATCTGGGCCATAGTGTGTGACCATAAAGTGCACAGTGCTCTAATCAAGAAGTACATGTATGACAGTGAATCATGCTATTATAAAAGATTATATACAGGTGTGAAGCATTCTTATCCTCCAAAGAAATATTAAAACCTGTTATTATCAGCCTAGGACAGAAAAAGTGGAGGATAGTGCAAGCACATTTTCATCCTTCTCAGGAATCGCTTCACCGAGGTCAACAGACCTTTTGACTCAGAAAGAAATGTGGTGAAATATAGACAATTACTTCAACACCATCACAATAATTTAGACACCATGACCAATGTAGCCAGGACACAAAAATAACATGGTGCTCAGATTGCAAAATCATTTAGTCAATTCAAACTCAATCAAGTCAATTATCATTGTCTAGGCACTTGTCAACTCTACAGCTAACCAAATTAGGGCGATACATGAGTTCTGAGGGACACATCAGGGCAAACTGCAAAAATACAAGAATTACAAAAATAGAATAGCTAGAGACACTCACTAAAATAAAAATAAAATAAGCAACAGCATAGTGGAGAGTCTAACATCAAAAGGGCAATCCAAGGGGCAGGGACAAATGACAGAGAGGAAGATACCTCTTCAAGTGATATGGCATTCAAGAATTCTTTATCAGCAAAGCATCAGATCTGCAGCAAGGTTCATTCAGAAGTGTCATCAGGAAAATGCAGCACAAGAGATTGCCTAAAACGTCCCTAATATAAAACACATAAATCAAATTGATTTGTCAGATTAATGGTATCAGGTCACACAAAAGGGGTATTGTCCAATCAAAATGTTAGTGCAACTTCAAGATGCAACAGTCCGACAATTTCCCAGGTCTGTCTTAAGAACATCTCATCTTTCTGTGTAACTTCAAGCGATTTGAAACAAAAGTATGCCTTTGCAACAGTTCACTTGGTTCTGAGGTTTTTACCATGGGATCATCTTAGTAACTTGTGAATCTAAGCAGTTTGAAACAAAAGTATCACAAGGGCAAAAAGCTTTTACAAATGAGACTTTGCTTCTCATGAGAAAGAATGTAAAAGAAAGTGCCACATTAGTAAAAATTGTTTAGCATGTTTACATGAATGTGAAATGCAATCTCTGTAGGTCTAAGTTATGCTAATACAAGAAAATATGAAATGCATTAAAAATACTTGTAAAGAAAGGGGGTCATTCTAACCCTGGCGGTCCGCGACCGCCAGGGCTAAAATGACGGAAGCACCGCCAACAGGCTGGCGGTGCTTCCCTGCCCATTCTGACCGCGTCGGTAAAGCCACGGTCAGAAAAGGGGATACAGCGGTTTCCCGCCGGATTTCCCCTGTCTGGGCTGAATCTCCATGGCGGCGCTGCAAGCAGCGCCGCCATGGAGATTCCGACCCCCTTCCCGCCACCCTGTTTCTGGCGGTTTTTACTGCCAGGAACAGGATGGCGGGAACGGGTGTCGTGGGGCCCCTGGGGGCCCCTGCATTGCCCATGCCACTGGCATGGGCAGTGCAGGGGCCCCCTAACAGGGCCCCAGCATGATTTTCACTGTCTGCTTAGCAACTGCACCCGTCGCACCCCTGCAACACCGCCGGCTCCATTCGGAGCCGGCTTCTGGGTTGCAGGGCCTTGGCGGGCGCCCGCCGGCCCAACGGGAAAGCCAGAATGGCCTCCGCGGTCTTTTGACCGCAGAGCGGCCAAGTGGCGGTTCCCGCTTGGCGGGCGGCGGTCGGAATGACCCCCATAATATGCAAACATATAAATTCAGCATTAACAATATACCATCAGGATAAGTAAAACACGTCATTATAAATTGTAAAACTTTGTTAATGCATTACATTAAGTATAATAGAGAAGTGCATTTTTCTCATTTGCATATATTTTCATTTATCGTTCACTAAACATTTTTAATGCAAATTCGTTTTGATACTAGCAATCAGTCTAGAGTCTAAAATACTCTTTACCATCATTTTTAGTCCACTAGCATATTGTTTAAGGAGGAAGACATAATTGTGACCACCAGAAAATGAAAACATAAGCATATTTAATATATGTATCAGTGCAGCTTTCTGCGTTTAGTTTTTCACTCATGTGCGCTCATAAACTTTAACTTGTTGCAGTTTGCTGACTTTAATAGCATGTGGAACAGAGCTAAAATGTACTGCCTCTCAGTAGTATGGAGTTTGTAAGCTAACCAGGTACGCACAATAATGTCTGCTCCATATGCAGACTCCAGCGACTCATTTGCTAGCAGCCTACCCCCAAACAAACTGTCCTATTGGCCATTGAGCAGTCCCTATGCTATTAAATATTTATTTCTCTTTGCAGCTCCTTTTCTATATGGAATTTTCCTACTCTGTTCATAAATTACATAAATCGTACAGGCACTGCCGCAAAACTATCACAGATACTTGCTGCTTGCCGGCATATGCCAATCGCAAATTGGTAATAAACATTACAGAGCTAATACCTGAGTTTCACTAACAAAAAAGGGCAAAGGCATGATATGTTAGTTAGCCACTCTTGTTGTAAATAGGGCCTGCATTCTGCTGATGTTAGCTTTTGGGACGATTTTGGCCACAAGCCATGATATGAACATTGACTGAGTAATAGGTTTTTATAATTAGCCTCTCAGTGCTTCACCAAAATAATTTTTTGAGTAAAGCCATTTATATGAGCTAATTTTCAGCTAGACATGGCTCCTCTTACTGATAATTTGTTTATCATTAATAAAAGAGGACTGTCTTATTTGGCTTGATCTAAATCTATGCTCCATCCAAGAGGAACAGTGACCCAAGCAGAAATCAGAGCTGTTTTCTGCCAGCATGCAATGTGTGTTGCTTTCTTGCATTAATTATCGTTTGATGATGACTGATTATTCTCTTCACTGATAGTGGCTGGCTTGTGCACCAACCTGTGAAAACACTGATGCAGGGCGCAATTATTTCTAATAATCAGCTGCTGTACATGATGATCCCTTACACATCTGGGAATCATTGCAAATCTTTCAAGTTTGCCAAACATGCTTGTTGAAGTAAAAGGGTAATAAAGCACTGTGTGACAATCGTTCACTTTATGTGTATATGGCATTGGTCTATCAGACAGGAATGACCATCAAGAGCTTACAGATCCTGTAACATCACAAGAAGATGATGATCAAAAGTGATCCCAATAGCTGTACTTTGACTCCTGGGCCAGGATACCCCACCTGGTTCTATTATAATTGCTGTCTTTCCTCTAAAAATGAGCAAGGTTTAGATTAAAATACCCTGTCACTATCCAGGTGCCATTTCTCTACCTAAGAGCTAGCTCTGTTGGATGCATTCCACTGTATAAATAAATTGCTTATTTTACCCTAATTTCAGATTAATGTATATATTTATTACCATCATCCGCCCAAAATTGGTGCCAAAATCTCGGTTTTCAATTTTTACCCAAAGCATATTTGGCTCTTTGAAGCTAATCTTGTTGTTTCTGAGGCCTTCTTGATGGACACTTATATTGACAGATCTCCATGTAAGCGTGCTTTTCCTTCTTTTTTCTGCAGGGATTAAAAAAAATCCAACAGGAATTCTTCCTCCTTCCTAGGAACACAGGAGATAATGAGAGACGTGATACTTCTCAGTGTCAAGTTTCTTTGAACCTGCTTTTGTTTCAAGAAATCAATGTGCTTGCACCAAATGGATTGTTGGCTGTCTCCTGAGTACCAAGTCTGATAAATCTGTTATCATTAAGCACTGCTGTGATCCATCCCCAGTGTTCTCACCCTGGGTAAGTTACATGAGCCTCTGGCTTGTTCCATGAGACTGTTATGGTATTCGTGCGTAAGGTTTTTCTTTATCTGAGTCCTCCCTCTGAGCAGACTTAAGCATCAGTGAGGTAGATGATATGGTCTACTTGACTGGGAGGAGCTCCCTAATACTGTTTTTCTGAGTTTCAGAGAGTAGGGCAGGTCAATATCTTTCCTGTAGCACCTTGGATACGATGGTCCCACATTCTGCAGAAATGTGATTCTTTGATGAGAAAATGTTTCCTCCTATTTCCTCTGTTGCCCAAATGACTATGATAGCTTCATTTTGCCTTCTATTTAGAAAGAAAAAAAATCACAGAACCTCCTTTTAGATTAAAAACGACTATCTCCTGCTCCCACCTAGTGCTATCTACCCACCAAATTTTAAGATTTTCTAACCATTCAATATTAATGAATCATATGATTTGTACATCAACATATTAATTCACACTGAGGGAATCACTAATTATGATTGCAAAATAGCACTTTATTATTCAGTTGCTTCACAAAATTTACAGAAAGGCCATTTTCACCTTTCAGAACATTTCCTTTACTGTTTTAACAGACACAAACAAACTAGTGACTGGACTGTGACATTAGTGTATATGACCTGTTATGACTTCATCAATATAAAATTACTTATTATGAAAACTGGACCACATAGACCATATAAAAATGATCACTTACACATTCTTCTGAAATAAACATGTTTTTTAATCCCAAAGGAAATTTATGCAAACATATGAAACTTTGAATTTAATATAAAATATAAAAACAAATGTAATTGATGGCGTACTCTCTACTGCACATTTTACAAGACATCATGCAATAGAGACAACATGGAAACAATATGTGAAGACCACGTGAAGTTATTCATTCTAGTCTTGGTGTAATTTCCAAATCTACAGTTTTATTTGTAGAAATAATAACATACAGCCAACTATAAGGAGCCCAGGAGATCAACACCAACTGACTCTAACGCTCTCTTTCTCTACATCATCAAATTCTGTAGACCACATTCCATTATACTGCTTATAATGAAAGCTCAACATGCCATTAAACTACTCATAATAAAAGCTCAGTGAAATACTGACCACCACAACACATTAAAAGTGAGACAAGACAAAACCAAATTTTCAATACACATGAGTCTAATCAATTTTGGACAGTGATATCACAACTGGGACAGGGAGGAAACCTCAAGACATCCTGTGCCTTGAGGCATGCCTAGCACAAGGGTTCCTTCCAGCTCTTGTGGCACACCCCGGTTTTACAGACAGGAACACCTCCTTCAAAGCATTACATGGTGATATATTGCCAAATTTCCATAAGTGCTGCATTTCTTGTCTAAATGCCCCCCCATCACCTTTCATTCCTGGGATTCCCCATGTCTTTGTCTGCAGCCATTATGAGAGTTTCCATAACAAATGGAAAAGTACAAGGGAGGCAGATTTTGCTATGGAATTGTCTACTTCCTGTTCCTGCATGTAACTCACGGTTTGTCGCAATTGGTTGAAAACTCTAATTCAGCTATGTAGTTCTCCAGCCCCCCTACTTAGTTGTCCCACATAGCAGAGGTGGAAAAATCTAGCATCTGGATGTAATAACTAGGGAAAAGTGAGAGAGTGAAGTTAAGAACAGCCTGAAGTTATGAATGGCACCTAGTGGCAGCAAACAGCAGCTTAGATAGAACATTTTGTTTTAAATGTAAAAGAAAATGTATACATCAAGGTATCCTGCAATAGGTTTAAATATCGTAGTTATTATTCTATGTGCACTACATTTGTGATGCTTATAAACATATGCATAGCCTTGTGCCTATGAGACTACAGCATTTATATCAGCCATGTTTTTTTTAAACCAAATTTCCAATATAGCTCTGTCCCAGTCTAACATTCATAATTTATTCAACACTGTCCAGGCAATGAGATGCAATAGCAAAAATTAACAACTTAGCTAAATTGTGAGTCCACTCATCATTCACACACTTTGCACACCATCACCAACGTTCTGTGTATTAGTCTTGTGAGTGTAAATTGTGATTGGGTGAAGTTATGACTTTAAAATAACTGTGTTTGTCAAGGTGTTCTTGAGGTGCACAAAAAGGTGCATTTTAGTTATATGAACTATCAAGTCAACATTTGTCACCAAACTCTCCAGAAGTCCACTGACATGCAAGAGCACACTGTCCCAAATTATGACTAGTGTGTGCACCCAGGAAAGGCAGCATACATATCATGGTACAGCCCCTGACATTTTCGACAGTATGCAGATTGAAAAGTGGCAGCACTGATTATTGTGAAATGATGTTACCATGGGTAGAATGGATAAAGCGCCACATGTTCAATCAATAGCACTTAATAGCGGAGGGAGGTGTCAGTGAAATGAAATGTACTTGCCTGCATTTCCATCAATGATAGAAGCATAGCAATAAAAAGGTACACTTTTCTGGTGATGCATTTGAGTACCTGGTTGAAGCACCATGACTAGCTTGCCTGTGAGAGATCTACCATGTGTTGGAGCATTTTGAAAGATCTAGTCACCGCAATGTGGAGTGCAGTCAGTACTTAACAGCTCCATGGATCATCTGAGAGTAAGCCAGCAGGTAATTCAACTGATTCTGGTCTGAAACTATATCAAGGAGCACATTTGAACAGAAGTAGTATCTATCAATTACTGTTTGCTTGAACATTTCAAAGATATTGAACCTCTGCCTGTATATCCTCTCAATCCCCCTCAAGTAATTGTTTCTGAAAATCAGGGGCAAGGTTACAAAAATATTCACTTATATGGTTGCTTTCTTTTCTGTGTGGGAAGCTATGTGTGATTGGTTGAAGTTATAGTGTGTTTCACTTGGTGAGAATTGTGCTAAATTCTTTCAGCTGACCCACATGCACTATCGGGAGTGTTGAATGTGATTGAAGCCTCATCCTATAGGTGCTCTCTCAATATTCTAGCTATGTTTATTGTTATGTGCCTGTGTTTGTATTTCAAAATAAACATATAAACAGATTTTATATATAAAAAATATCCTACATATTTGATCAAGAACACTGTTTTCCCTTTTTTCTATTTTTCCATATGTGCTTAGTGTTATAATGTGCTACCACTGAGTCTTATGAGACTACCTTACCAGTACTTGCGATTTATTACAAGACTTTGCTAAAGTAGACGTGAGTCTCTTTGGGTGCTAGTACTACCGGACCAGAAGTAGATATAACTTGGTGAGTACAATCTGTCTAACTCTTTTGTAGGTGTGTTTTTGTATTGCAAGTGTCTCTCTGTGATATTTCCCATTTTACAGTTATTCCCCTTTGCCCATTCTACATTTACACGAAAAAAAAAAACTAGAATGTGGGTTCTCCACTCTGCACTTAAAATATTTCACAGGTATAAACTGAAAATCCAACCCTGCATGTTAGCTATTAGGATTTTCAGCATTTAAATTATTATTACCCAGGAAAATTAATTTACATACTCAAATATGCTTAGTGAGTAGACCCCACAACCTATGGGAAATATACATTCATGGTATATGCCTTGGTCCTGTATATTGACTTATCTGTACATCCAGACAAATAAGTAATGTACTAACATTCAAGAGTGGTAGGTAATTTGTGATTGCATTAGCCATTCAATATTTAAATTGACAGCATTTAGATTATGTCTGGGCAGATTTTGCAGAGTTGCACTATGCAGAGCTCTAAGAAGTCCCCAAAAAACTCAACCACGCTATGCGGAGTTCTGCATGCAGCAGAGTGCGTTAGGTTGTGCCATTTGCACTGATTGTTAGCGCCAGGTGTTTGTCCTACGCTGAAAAATCAGAGCGAATGGCTCTCTGCACAGCGCAAGAGTGCACTGCTTCTTTTCTGCTGCTCAAGCTGGTTTACTGGTGCGGCAGCTACCTCAACCCAAACTGAAGGTTTTTCAATGCTAGCGGTCACAACCATCTGCAACCGTTTGCGTTGAGAAATCTTGTCGGGAGGTGGTCTTGAGTAAGTTTTTCCTTGCTCGCTCTCACCAACTCACCTCTGATGAGGGCGAGCAAGGAAAAAACTCTGCTCCGCTCCACTACGCAGAGTTTTTTTGAAGTGGAGTACAGAGTGAGGAAAACTCTGCAAACTCCACGAATGGAGCTAAGTTCACGGCCCACCCCTAATTTAGAAATGAATAACCTAAAGATTACAAAATGCATATGTCCACACTTAAGTTTGAAGTGTATTCTGCTTTAGTTAATACAAATGTTTGCAGGGCGTATAAGAGGTTTAAAATTATTTTTGGGCAGACCATTATTCAAATCAGCTGCATGAGCCTATTCAATGAATATGGCTCAATGAGATAGTATTGATGAAAACATGATTTATTCTCACAAATATCAGAAATGAAATATTGTTTCAAGAATATTGCCTACCTAGCAAAGCCACAATTATCAATAACTGAAATATTGTTATTACAAATATTTATTTCTACTTATGTTAATAACATAAATATCAGAAACAAAAATGTTGTTAACTTTAAATAAATATATAAAATGTCAAAAATGTCAAAACACATAAAATCGACTACATTAATATCGCAAAAATTAAACCAAATATTATAAAATATTATAGAAACTCTATTTTAAGTTAAATAAAAACTGGTAGGAAACGTAAATAATTTTTAAAAACTGAATTCATTTTATAACTATTATAAACTTAAAATATATACAAAAAAAATATACAATGCAACACATCAAATAAATAAGACACTAAAACTGCCTAATACAAATAATGTAATATAAAAATTAAAAAAACAATAAATTAAATTATAAACATAAATCATCCTCCCAAAATACCACTAGAGACTATAAACAATTATTTAATATTAACATAGAAAAACTAATAGCATTCATCCTAAAGTGCAATAACTGAAAAAAATCTAACTAAATGAACACTAACCAATAAAAACAACCGTAAAACAAACTAACCAAAACAAACATACAATTAATAAGTTAAAAATACAAAATGAAAAGAAAACAAAACTTTAACACTTACCACATGAAAAAGACTAAGGGCTTTATTATGAGTGTGGTGTACCGAGAACTGCCACACTCGCAGTGACTGTCAGGTCACCGACCCTGCCAGGAAAATCGTTCCTGAGTTTTACTTAGCCATGGCGATGCTGAACTCAGCATCACCTGGCTGATTACAACTCATCTTTCTGCCAGTCTGTCCATGGTAGAGACCCTGCCATGGAAAGGCTGGTAGAAAACCAGTGCCAGAGGACACAGGGGTGCCCCTGCACTGCCCATGCTGATAGCATGGGCAGTGCAGGGGACTCCCTGCCCGGCACCATTGGAATGTGCACTGTCTGCTTTGCAGACAGTGTGCATTCTGATGGTGCTAGTGTGCACCAATATTGGACTCTGCTCCCCTAAAGGAGTCAAGGCCAATATTGTAGCACTCTTCCCACTGGTCAGCCCAGCAAGATTGTGTAATACAATGTTCCTGATGGTCAGCTTGGTGGGAACATTGTAATACGCCTGGGGGGACACCACCGGTATGACTATGGCATTCTCCTGGCAGCTTTAGTGATCCCATTGTGACAGTGCTAAAGTCATAAATAGGGACTAAAGCTGCAAAACCACAAGACTCTGCTAGTTTACCAGCAGAAAACTAGGTCAGAAAATTGGAAGAAAACATACAAGTTTCTTCAGAAGTAAGTAAAACATTTATTTAAACACACTTAATAATACCTCACTTAAAATTGTGAATAAACAAATAGTTCACATAGGGCCAGATGTATCAAACTTTTTTGTATTCGCAAATGGTGCAAATCGTAAAATTCAGCTGTTTGCGAATGCAAAAATGCCTTTCACGATGTATGAAAGGCATTCACAGTGCAATTATAAGAAAATGCTAAAATAGCGATTCCTTGCGACATAAATTCTACGTATCCTAAATAGCAACATGAATTACCGAATTGCAATCTGCGTATCGCAAATTGCGACCTGGATTTGCGAATCGCAGATTGTGATCCACAAAATCATGACGCTATTTACGATACGCATATTGCGATTTGCTAATTCCGTCTCACAATGCAATGCATCAACAATTTGCGAATAGTGAATATTCGCAGAGTGGCCTTTTGCACGTGCAATTTACCAGGAAGTGAAATCAGGTGGTAACCAGGTGCAGCCTATATAAAGAGGCCCAGAATGATTCAGCCTCTTTTCCACAATGGCTGCACTCTACGTGATGGCGAGGAGGATGAGGATCCTGGCAGGTTTGAGGAGAGGGAGGTGGAGACAGGAGCGCATTTTTAGAGTACGCATTACCGTTTTGACAGATCTGCAGAACCCATCTAACCTGCCTATCAATTGGTGATGGTGCCTATGGTGGCTGACACGCTCCTGTTGAATCACAGTGCAGAGTTTCCTAATCGTTTGTCATCTCCTTTGTGTTTCCTGCTGCTGTTTGCTGTCCCTCATGCAGCTTGCACATGTTTTCATTAAGAGACTCTAACTGCTTGTGCATTACTCTCATGTTGTCATTGTGAGACTCAAACTGCCTGTGCATTGCGCCCATGTTATGATCGATTGACACCAACTGCCTGTGCATTGACCTCATGTGTTTACATTGTAGGTGCTGCACTTTCAGCACGGAAGCTTCAAGGCTGCCAAACAGTGATAGGCCCTCACCTTCCTCAGTGCACTGTCTGCCTGCTTTGTGATGCCTCCTGAGGGGAGTGGACTGACTCTGGGGCAGGGACTGCTGTCTTACTGTGATTCTAGCCTCTGGGTGTGGTGTGGGTTCTTCATCCCGCATTTCATCCAGGTTATACTCTGGGAGAGGAAGCGCACTTGCCCTGCGTCTAGTTGGCATATTAATTAAGGACTCACTGGTGTTTGAGTTTGACTGTGGCTGTGTTGCCCTATCCCCCACATTGCCACCTTCTGCTGTGTCAGTGCCAAGAACATCTACAACGACAATGTGCAGCATGTCATTTTTGATTATTACACAAATATTTGCATAATAGTATTAAATCTACACTGGCTTAGTATCTCTAAGATTCCTTTGTGTTGTTTCTCTATTTGGCTTGACACTATCTTGCTATTTATGTGGTATTTGCACTTTAGGTGTGTGGACTACCACTCCCATAAGGCATTGTTGTGTTGCCTGTAAGATGTGGCATGGACTACTTATCACACTGCATAGTGCCAATAGCTATTTTCTAAGGGGCATTTGTACATGCACATATGGGGAAACACATTATTACTGCCCTTACCTTTGCTGGTGCTGGGTGTGCCTCAGGTGTCAATGTCAGTGACAACACTGACAGCTTCAGGAAGCAGTGCCGACTTCACCATGTCTTCAATTGGTGTGGACGGTGTCTGGGTGGGTGGTCCTCCTCTAGTGCTCCTTGCCTTCTTCAGCCTCTCTTTGGCATGAGAACGCAAGTCAAACCATCGCTTGAGTATCTCCTCAACGGAGTGCTGCGTAACACCCACTGCGCATATTTTGGTCTAGATGTCTGACCACAGTTTTCTCTTCTCACTTTCAGTTACCTGGAGTGAGTTCTTCCCAAAATGTTTGTCATGGTCCCTGACCACCTTCTTAGTAAGCACCTCCAATTCATGCTCACTGAATTTGAGCTTCAGCTTCCTGTCACCTTTCACCTTCACATTCCCATCAATGGCCATGTTGCTGTTTTGTCCTGGCTGGCTCACAAGGCTGCCTCCCTGGTGCTGGTCTGCGTCTCTCTGCCTGCTCCATTGGGTGTGGCTTTTGGTAACAGCAAGGGCTGACTCACTTCCTGGTTGTGATGTCATCAGGCTGTTCCGGGTTGCAATTTTCGCAATTTGCAAATACCGATTCTCTATTTTTTGTGATTTGGTATTTGCCACTAACAAATTGTGTTAGCGAATTTAAAAAAATCGCTATTATCGACTCGCAGTTTTCATACATCCCATTTTGCATTTCTAAACTAGCAATTTCTTAAAATTCGCTATTTAAGAAATGCAAACTGGGACCTTGATACATCTGGCCCAAAATGTACTATTTTTATTACTTTACCAAATTTTAGGAACTACAGCAAATTACAGCAAAATTGACAAACTAAAGAACCACCAATAAAATGCACCAATTGAGTACCTGGAGAAAGGCACATCAAAAGTAAGTACATTTAAAGTAGTTCTAAATGGCAACTAAACTTTAAACATAAAAAACAAGAAAACAAAATGCCATCAACCCTCTCAAACTATCATCAAATACACATTTAACATAAAACTAAAACAACATCCCCCAACAGAAAAGAAGCCACCAGATCCAAATTGAAACACCTTCTAATGACATCAGAAAAAAACATATGTAAGTATAAAATGTAAAAGGATGCTCATAATGCTTTATGCATATGTCAAATGTAATTTAAAATCATAACAATATATTTAACTATATTATTGAAATAGAAAGCGTAAGATACAGCATATCACAGAAAGCACAACATTTACTCTCCCACTGGGGCTACACTTAAAATCAAGAAAGAACAAACACCAAAAATGTCAATTGTTAATGAATAAAGTATTACTCCAATGTTTGCTATGTCAGGGCTACTACAACAAAAGATGTTGGTATTAATGTGAGAGAATACAAAAAACCCCAACTGGTACTGAAAACAAAATAAGACACATACTACAAAATTTAACAGAGGCAAGCAGTAGTTCCCAAGAGCCCACTAGTAAAATAAACAAGCCATGACCCAAACAATACTTAAACTATACTCACACATAATGACACAATACTATAATTTTAAGTTTTAAGCAAAACATTTGGAAACATATCAAGCATTCTAAGCTAAGGGGCATATTTAAGGGCAGTGTGCATCCTGCTTGCACTACACAACATGGTACGTGTGGTACAAACCTCAAGTCATATTTTTTAAGCCACACAAAGACACTTTACATGGCTTTGAGTGGCTCCAAAAATATGGAGTAAGGCAACTCAACGCAAACCACTGTGTTGCCTTACTCTGCTCTGGGAAGGTGCTTCATGATGTTGGTGGGTATTCCTTCAATACTCCCATGGATTTCGACATGTTTACAGATTTACAATAATTCATAAACCGGGTAATGAGACAAAACCTTACACCTCCACAGGGGAGGTGTAACAAAGAGAAATATCTTTATTTCTCCTTGTTTCTTCCTCTTTCTATGTGTGCTGCACTCTGCAGCACACATAGAAAGAGGAATATGCCTCTCAGGATTGCGTTTGTGCCAGAAGGTGCCCTTTCCTGAACAAAAACAACCCTGCATGTAATGCAGGCACCCTTGCACTATGATGCAAGGATCCCTGTATTGGCACTAGACAGCCCATTGTGTGCAGTTGCAAGGGGAAAGGACAGGAATGTGCTGTATCCCTTTCCCAGTGATGCAGCACAGCAAGGTGACTTGCTGCGCTGACTGCGCTACTTTCCCATAAATATGTGACCATAGTGTAGAATATAGATAGGTAGAAAATATTTTATTAGTTAAAAACGCATTTGAAAGATACAATACAAATAAGTATTAACCTAAAATATATACAAACAGTAAAATGTGAGCAGGAAACGAAAGTTGAAACGAGACCCTCATGATTAGGGCAAAAGAAACCCAAATGCGATTCTGGAACCTAAAAACCTGTTATTTTAATGAAACGGACGAGATAATCAAAAGAACATCACCATGAGGACGCTTAAGGCCTCTGCATCTTTTTTGGGCAACGCAGCCTGTTATCTAAAGGATGCAATCGAGGTGTGCAAACCCCCTACATCACCAATAACTAATGTCTATTGGGACAAATTCTGATGTTATAGGACTGGACAATTACCTTTTTTACCTAAGGGGTGCTAGATGAGCTTGCTGGGGGAGCCATGGCAGTAAACATTTTCAGAAACTGGATTAATCTGGAGTTTAACTTTTCATCACTTCGGTCAAGAAACGTTATGACAGCCAACCAACAGGACCGAACTCCTAGGATGTTAAATTCTTTTATCAGCAGTTCCCTTCTCTGGTGTCCCAAAGCTGGGCAAATGCAAACCACATGGATTAGGGTCTCCCTAGTCTGATGACATAGTCTAAAAGCCTGTGATTGCCATCCTGCCTCTCTTTTCCATTTCAGGAGGAAATCCATAGTTGGTAGGTCTCCCAACCTCATCCGTAAGAGGGTTTGCTTAATTTTTCGTGCTAATGTAGCAGATAGGATACGGGGTTCCTTATCCCACACATATGAATTTAGGATCAACCATCCATGAGATCGATTCAATAGAGCCTAAGAGCTTAAAATCTTAGCCAATTTGTAGACTCCTTTTCTGAAAGCTGGCGCCGATGGTAAGCTGCCCCACAATTCACCCAGTTTAAGCTGGTCTATACTTTTTCCCGACCCTAATTTTTGACGACCCTCTAAACTTGGTGGTTGGGCAGGCTGCTTATCCAGGGCTGGGGATAGATCTGATATATACAAATTGAAAAGAAGCGGCGCAGCCCCCACTGCCGTAGTTTTATTCATAGTTTACCTCTGGGGACATAGTCAAATGCAAGTTTAAGGTCCACGAAACACATGTAAAGGGGTGTCCCTGTAGCCCTTGCTCTATTCGTTACCTGACGTAATGCCATGAGATTTGTTAGCGTGCCCTGTTTTTTGTGAAGCCTGTTTGGTTAATAGGGAGTCTTCCTTTTTCCATGGCCCACTGTTCTAAATGCTGCAGAATTCCCATGCAAAAATATTTTAAGTCTGCATCTAAAAGGGCGATTAGACAATAGTGAGAAGGTGAGGAAGCCTCCCCCCCCTTGTATATGGGGTGGATTATCGAGCCCATTCCAATTGTCTGTGGTGGAACCTGTTATTAAAATACAATTCAACATTATAGCGAAAAAGCCTGCCCATCTTGATGCACACTGTTTGAATAGGGCCTGTGGTAGGCCATTGGGTCCGGGACCACAGTCCTGGCACGTTTTTTCTATTATCTTAGTTATTTCAAGAGGACTGAATGTGATGGACTCCTCAGGATCCCTATCATCCTTGATTGTCCCCCATTGAGTTAGACTGTATCTGTCAGGGATATTTCTTTAAAATGGGATTTTAAATATCCCACCCATGCCTCCTCTGTGACATTTGCATTATTCGTAGCTCTAGAGCCTTTCTCAATGTTATTAATCAGGCTCCAGAACCGACTGGTTGTTTGTCAATGTCGATGCATAATGTAGTTTTGCACATATTGTCTCCTGTTTTGCTCTTCTAAAAGCCAAATGTCCCTCTTTAGTAGTTTCCTTTCTTGCCGTGGAGTTTTTAAAGTTAATTCATCAGTCGGATGTTTCTGTAATTGTCTCTGAAGCCTATTCACTCCCGATTTTCTTCAGACGTATTGCCTGTGGCATGAGAATGGTCTTTCTAAGCCCCAAGTATGCCCCTCCCTTGCCCTGCCCCTCCCTGGAGATTGCTTGATGGAACTTTCTGTGAATGACTCCCATATAGCAACTACCCTTAGTGGATCATTAGCAATATTTTCCAGTTTCCCAATAGCTTCCTCGGCTTGAGCTGCGATCGTAAACGAATTCCATTTTAGTCACTTTAAATTTTCGGAACAAAGTTCCCCATTGAGAAGGTTTGTTTCTTCCTGGATGGGCACTTGACTCCAGATCGTAATTATTTGTGGATTATAGTCACTTTCTGAATGACCTTGAACTCTAAAGTCTCTCACTAATTTGAATAGGGGGGCATCTACTAGGTTGTTATCTATATATGAGACAACCCTTTCCGTGGCTCTTGTCCAGGCCAGAGGTGTATCAGAAGGTGGCCGCTCATTTAGTGCACGGAGGCCTGCTAACTCACAGCTCTTAATTAGCATAGCACCAACTCTGTCTTGCTTTCTCAGGGGTGGTAGACTTTGAATGGGCAGTGGAACCGCTAATTGTACATGGTCCTCTCTTGGTATGTGAAATAAGCTAAGATAAAAATCTCTGGAAACTAGCCAATGGGCAGAGTTGTATGCATTTCTTATATGTAGCACATATTTTAGAAGGATGTTGGCTTCCAAATTGTTCTTTTTCGGGTTGATGTACACATTGACCAGGATCAGGGGGTCATGTATGTTTTTTGCCCAATTGTCCAAACAAACCCACAGAAAGGGCGATCTCCCATCTGTCCTCTGGACGGTTTCGCCTCGAGCTTAGAGTTGATATAAATTGACAACCCTCCTTTTGCTCTTCCAAACGTGTTGTGTTTAACTGCAGGTATATTAAACTCCTTGTGCCAATTAGAGGAAGATTCACAAGTGACCATGTTTCTTGCAGCATTATGATATCGAAGGAGCCCAGAAATTTGATGACTTCTGCATCTTCCAGCTTTGATTGAAGACGCCCTATATTCTATGAGCAGATACTTAATGATCCTTGGGTCAAAGATGTTTGCTGAGCTGTCATTCAGGCTTTTTTAGGTAGTCTAGGGGTTAACACTGTTGGGAGCCAGAGCCAATTATCTTGTGGATGGCCATCTCCCGGGGGTTGTCTAGCTGTTATCCTTCTCCCATCCTCATCTTCCCTTATTTCAATCTGTAAATCTAGTGACACTGCTGCAGCTTGTCCTGATAGATCTTGGTCAGGTTCTCTCATCTGTGGTTTTCCAGTTGATCCTCGTAGGACGGACCAGGTGGCTACTTTTTCCCTCTTCATATACCTTCTCTGCATTAGCGGTTGCGGGTATCTTTTTCCTGAGTAGAGGCATACCTAGATTCCCCAGTCTTTCAGGATACTTCTTTTTTCTATGATTTTCAGTGGTAATTCTGGAGATGCAAACATCACCTCAGTGGGGTCCGTGTACTGGCTGCCCTGCACTTGAATAAATTTGATGGCGGTAATGTCATCAGAACTCACTGATGCCAGGTCTGGCAGTGCTTTTATTAATTTGAGAATAGTCAAGCGATTAAGCACATCTTGTGGGTCTCTGGATTTATACTCTGGAATCCATAACAGCTGCAAGCCGTGATCAGGCATGACCTGGTTTGAGCTGTCTGCCAGCTTTGACTGCGCTATTGTAATCTCTGCCAAATCTGTTTTTACTTCAGCAGTCTACCAGGGGTGGGCCTCAACTTAACCTGGATAGGTGCTTAGGGCCGCGATGTGATGGTTACTTGGTGGTCCTGGGGGGCCAGGCCCTACCAGTGGCTCTGGCCATTTCAATGCCTCGGAATCTAATGACCAAAGCTGCACTTTTGGCGAGGGGCTTGTTGTTCCCACATCCTCTTCCTGCACTACATGGGGTGGGGTTTCTGTGTCGACTCTGGGCGCTATCTGGGTCTTCTTTCTGCCCTTTCTTGCCCGCTAGCTCTCTCTCTTGGTCAATCGGTAGCCGTAATGCCTTTCCGGATCCCTAGGTTCTATCCTTTGGGGAGAATGGTCCAGAGCACCTCCTTGGGTGGTCAGAACTATTTTCCTACTTGCGTTCCCCTCTAAGTTACTTATCCTCGTAACTGGAGGATCTTGCAGACTACTCTGGTTCTTTTCCAAGGATGTGGGAGGTTTAGGGGTTATAGGAAACCCCAGTGGCAAGGAGGACTCTATGTCTATGCTCTCTTCTTTACTTGAGCGGCAAATCTCCTTCAAAATATCTTTGAAGATTACTGGCAATTGTCCCATACCATCTACTACCTCCTTACAAGAGCAAATGGTGAAGTCCTTAAGTTGGTTTTTTTGCATTCTGTCAACACCAGGGCAGTGCGCGCTCTATTGGCGACTAGAATGCAAAAACCCAGCACTCTGAAAACAACGTAATTTATGCATTGTGCTGATATGTTGTTGTTTAACCTTTTGCATTGCAGAGTTAAATCATGAAGACTTATTTTTTATGTGCTTACAAATGCTGTTAATTTGCAATGTATTGCTGCAGGCTTTCAGAGTGTGTTAGGGTGTGGTCCCTTTCCAGGGCCTTCTAGAGACTTTCCCTGCAACATGCCTGGGTGTGGTTGTGGGCTGGGCCAAGACTCTATAAAAAGGAGCCAGCCCAGCTCCAAGTGCTCACTATTCAGAGGTCCCGGTGCAGAGCAGCAGCTACTTCCTGAGCTCCTGTTCCCGGTGGCCTATTTGATCTTCCAGACATCTGACTTTCATTCTTCATTTGGAGATCCTTGTTATGGGCGGTAAGATGGTGGTTGGGCCGGCCTCCCGACGCCGTTATCGAGAACTCTCATGTTCTTGGGCCTAATTCTTTTATGATTTGACAGAGTACTTTGCGTGTGTGAAATATGCGCTTGAGTGTTTCTGACATTTGCAGGGTGAATTGCGAATCGGCAAGACGCGCGATTCGTTTCATGATAAGTTAATCTTGTTATTCATTGCACGCTACCATTTCTTGACATTTGCATGGTGGTTTAAGAATCGGCAAGACGTGCGATTTGTTTTATGGTGTTGTTCATTGCGCGCTACCATTTCTTGACATTTACATGGTGGCTTAAGAATCAGCAAAAGACGCGGGATTCGTTTCATTGTACTTTGATCTTGTTGTTCATTGTGAGCTGTTATTTCTTGGCATTTACATCGTGGTTTACGAATCGGCAAGACGCGCAATTCGTTTAACGATGATTTGACTTTGATATTTATTGCGTACTATTATTTCTTGCCATTTTACATGGTGACACTCGAATCGGCAAGATGCACAATTCTCTCCTCGAGTTTAATTCATGTTGTTTATTGTATGCCACTATTCTAAGATATTTATCATACAATATTCGAGTTGACAAGTTATGTGATTTGTTTTCCTGAATCCATATTGTGTTATTCATGGTGCACATTCCTTTTATGGTGTTTACTATATATATATATATATATATAAATCTACAATATGCGCAATTTGTGTTGAAACATTTTAAGAGTACACAGAAGATCAGAGTTTCTAGATGCAATATTGTATGGTTCTAGTATGCATTCTCAAAAAAGTATTTATATGACTGGTTTAAAATTTAGTCAGAATGTTTTTCTGATTCTCATGTAAAGGAAAGTACTTGAATAAGAAAGTTTTCATGTAATCCATCTTGATTCCCTTACAGGTATCCGGCCATCTGGAAACTTAGTCATTTTAAACTTAATTCTTAGATTGTTCATGTTTTCAGAATGACTATGCTTAGAATCATAGTCTAGTATTGATTTCAGGAGATATAATTTTCATATTGTGTGTTCTAACCTTTTTCTTACTACACGTCTCCTTCCCAGCTGTTTCCCTTCCTAATCCCCTTTTCCCCTCTTGAACTCTCTTAGCCTCTGTGATTTATCTATCAGAGTCTTAGAGCTGTTCAGTGGTGGACGTGTTGGGAGCGTGTGCAGTCCCCGAGGATCTGGTGACTCTGACAGTCTCCCCAGTCCTGGCATCAGCTAAACCCTGCAAAATAACAGACTATTTTGGTGCTACAAACAGGATTACCAAGTACCAAACATTTTCCCCCACCTTATTAGCTCAGGATGAGATCCTCAATCAGAGAAGGGGCCTGGAAGTTAAAGGAACTATTGTAGGCTAACTCAGCTAACCAGAGCATAGATGTCCAAGAATGAAGTGCCTTTTCAGCGTAGGCACGTAGGTATTGTTTCAAAGTCTGATTTAGTCTCTCTGTTTGACCATCTGTTTGAGGATGGTGACTAGTAGATAATGTAGATGTCACTTGAAGTGTTTTACACCATGTCTTCCAGAAATTGGAGGCAAATTGCGACCCCCGATCGGAGAGGATAACTTTTGGCAGTCCATGATAACGAACCACTCTGTTCAGTAAAATAGTTGCCAATTCACTAGAAGTGGGCAATTTCTTACAGGCAATGAAATGTCCATATTTCGTGAGACTATCTACTACCACCAGAATTACTGAATGCTATTGAACCACTGGCAGACCGGTAATAAAGTCTAAAGAAATGTGTTCCCATGGACGACTTGGGGTTGAAAGTGGATGTAACAACCCTTTTGGTTTTGAATGACTTGTTTTAGTGTGAGCACAGACTTCACAGTTGTTTACCATTGCTTTTACATCTTTTGTTAGGGTAGACCACCAAAAATAGTGTTGGATCAGTTCAAGTGTTTTAGGAGTACCTGGGTGACCTGCCGTAGGTATAACATGCAACCAATGAAACACTATCTTGCGAAGTTTGGTAGTGGGTACTAACAAACGAGCGTCGTGAAAGGGTAGTCCTTGCTTGATTGACCTTTTGGGATCTGCTTGGGCCCATGTTTGCCATTTCTCAACAGTGAAAGAGTTGCGAATTTCTTCAAAGAAATTTTCAGTTTTTATGATACACAGAACCTTGTCAGGAGCAATGAAAGCTCTGGAGGCTTGAAATGCAGGCAACGTGGTAGACTCTTGGCGGGACAAGGCGTCAGCTTTGCGATTATCTTTACCAGGCCGGAAGGTTACTACAAAATTAAATTCGGCAAAAAACAACATCCAGCGTAATTGCCGAGGGGTCAAAAGTCTGGCGGAACTCATGAATTGAAGATTACGATGATCAGTATATACTGTGACAGTGTATTTGGCACCCAACAAATGATGTCTCCATTCTTTAAAGGCGTCACGAATCGCCAGAAGCTCTTTTTCAGCAATGACATAGTTCTGTTCGGCTTCGTTCAACTTCCGAGACATATAAGCTACAGGATGGAGTTGACCAGTGTCTTTATTTCGTTGCGATAAGACGGCTCCTATTGATACATCTGAAGCATCAGCTTCCACTATGAAAGGTCGATTCGCATCAGGATGAGTCAAGACTGGGACAGTGGAGAAAGCTTCCTTCAAAGTCGAGAAGGCTTGATCAGCTTCTGGGGACCATACAAACTTTTCTTTCTTTCTTAATAACTTAGTGATTGGAGCCACTGTCTGGGAGAAATGATTTATGAACTTGCGGTAAAAATTAGCAAACCCCAGGAAACATTGTACATCACGAACAGTCTTTGGGGTGGGCCAATCAGATACGGCTTTTACTTTCTTTTCTGCCATCACCATACCTTGAGGGGTAAGAATAACCCCTAAAAACTCAACTGTGGTAACATGAAACTCATACTTGGTTAGTTTGCTTTCGAAGGGCTGCAAGAATTTTCTTGACATGTTGGACATGTTCGTTTTCATTGTCTGAGTAGATCAAAATGTTATTGATGTAGACTATGGCAAATATTTCGAGGTACTCTCTAAGAACGTCATTCAAGAAAAATTGAAATGCTGCTGGAGTATTACACAGACCAAAAGGCATGACGGTGTATTCAAAAAGGCCATATCTTGTCTTGAACGCTGTTTTCCATTCGTCACCCTCTCTCATTCTGACCAAATGATAAGCACCTCAAAGGTCAAGCTTCGTGTAGATTTTTGCTGTCTTTACTTGTTCCAATAAGACCGGAATTTGGGGTAAAGGATATTTATTCTTGATGGTGACTTTGTTCAATCCCCTATAGCCGATACAAGTTTGAAGTTCTCCATTAGCTTTTGGAACAAAAAAACAAAGGCTAAGCTGCAGGAGACTTAGAGGGGCGAATGAAACCATTCTCCAAAAATTGATCTAGGTATTTTTGTAAATGTTGATTTTCATGTTCTGACAGGGCATACACACGACAGTTGGGAAGTATCACACCTGGGGCTAGATCAATTTGACAGTCATAAGATCCATGAGGAGGTGGGCAGTATGGCAATATAAGCAGTAAAGAATAATAGAAGGTATCTCAGTCAGGCTGGCTTATTGCCAGACCGGGTTGGAAGATGGCTAGGTGTCTGATATAACCTAGCAGGTCCTAGTCCTAGTCTGGTTACTGATTACCGGTTGTATATTTGTATGCTTGTGTTGCTTACTTGCTTACTTGCTTGCTTGCTTTATGAGGGGTACAACCAACCAAGGAAGGGGATATCGGTGGGGGTGAGCAGAGGCGAGAGGGACCCTCCAACCAACCCCACAAACCGCACCCAACCTAGCCGGGCTGCTTCTGCAGGGAGGCTGGGAACACACTCTGCAGTGGTGACTAGCCCCACTGCACTCGCTGCACGCAATCCCACAGCCCCCTCACTGTGCACAACTGAGCTCTTGGGCCAAGTCCGATTATAGTCAGTTGTCTGTAGTCTCCTGTCCAGGATCCAGGGTCCAGGGTCCAAGGCCTGAGGTCCTATGTCGACCCCGTCTCTTTCCCTCCTTCTCAGCTGCGCGCTCCGTGCCCCGCAGGCTGGGCTGGACAATAGCCAACGTTCAACAGGCAGCAGGCAGGCAGGGCGGTGTGGGGGGGGGCCTTTGCCGCACACACTGTCTCTCTGTGTCTCTCTGGCATCTCAGGCATCACAGGCATGTAGAATATGCAACAAACTGCAAATTTGCCTGTGAAGTATAAAAACAAATTGCAGCAACCTATGTCCATATAACACAGGTAGATAACTACTGCAAACTTTTTTATAGAAAGTCCATTCTGCCAAAAAAAAACAAAAAAAAACTAAGGGCCTCATTATGAGTGTGACAGTCCAAGGACTGCTACACTCGCATTGACTGTTGGACCCCCCAATACAAACTCTGGTGGTCGGACTTGCCAGGGGACCCGACGGGCTGACGGTGGTCTTGGTTGTAGTCAGCCAGGGCAGTGCTGAAATCAGCATAGTCTGGCTGGTTACAACCTTGTTCTCTTCCAGCCTTTTTATGGCAGCTTCCCAACCATGAAAAGGCTGGCAGAGAACAAGCGCAGGGGGCCACAGGGGCGACCCTGCACTGCCCATGTCGGAATACACACTATCTGCTTTGCAGACAGTGTGCATTTCGAGGGTGCTGGATGGCCCCTTCTATGCATGGTAGTGGTGCCCCTCGATTGTGCATGGTGGTGTCCCCAGAGTGTTTTCAATGTTCCAGCCAGGCTGACCGTCTGGAACATTACAATATGTGTTCCGGCCAGTCAGTCTGGTGGGAATCGTGCTACGATATAGCACTCAGCACACTTAAGGGAGCTGAGAGCTATATCATAGCACAGAGGGGGGCAGCCAGCCCCCACAGAATGCGCACTGTCTGCAATGCAGAGTGCATTTTCTGAGGGTGCTGGGCAGGAGCCCCCCAGTGTCCCCTGGCACTGACTTTCCATGGTGAAGTGAATGCCATGGAAGAGCTGGTGGAAAGCTGAGTTGTAATCAGCACAGAGGCACTGAGTTCAGCACCACCGTGGCTGAGCACAACTCAGTACGCCATCTACCTGTCGGGAACCATGTTTCTGGTGGTGACGACGGCCCCAGGGCGGCCCGACCTCCAAGGTTGTAATGTGGCAGTTGTACCACCTGGAGTGTGGCGTCCAACTGTCACCACAAGTCTGGAGGTCCTCGGACCGCTAGACTTGTAATGACCCCCTTTGTGTTTAAAAAGTGTAGAAAAATAATACGTTTTTATGAGTAAAAAATATGTGATTGAAAATGTAAGCAAGCAAATATGGGAAAATTACAATATACAAATAAACCAATAAACTGTTGTATTTTTCTTTGTAAAACAATGTTGATATTATTAACATGTATAAAATGCAATACTTAAATGTTTACATATAACACTTACACTTTAATTTAAAAATGTCAAAATAGAACTCCCACTTCTATTGATACCATATTAGTTATGTTCTATACTAAAAACACCAAAATTACTATTTCCACTCCAATCTATAACATTTAGGAGAGGTGTTGGATGACAAATGGTTAACATTTAGATTTGCCACTCTATTGAAAGCCATTTAGGGAAATGTATTGGACAGAAAAAAGATCACATTTGCTATTCCCACTCCAAACCTAGCCAGTTTGAGTAAGGTATTGGGCATTAAACGGGTAACATTTGTTGTCTCCAATCCAATCCAAGCCATTTTGGGAATGCGTTGGGCACTAAGGGCCAGATGTATCATCAAGGCCATTTGCAATTCGGAAATAGCGATTTTTAAGAAACCGCTATTTCTGACTAGCAAAGTGCCATGTATCACATTTGCGAATCGGTAATAGCGATTTCTTAAAAATCGCAAATGCTATTACCGATTCGCAAATTGCGATACCGGCCCCATTCGCACCTATGGGCCTATATCTGCGAATACAGAAATCACAATTTTGGAAATACAAAACCCCAGGGTCCTGGGGGCCTAAGGCCCCCTCTGCTGCACCCCAAAAAAAATTGGGGGGACATGTAAGGTGCACACATGCCAAAAGGGCATGTGTGCTTTACATGTACAATTTTAAAATGCCAAAATCGCATTTAGGAATTGCTTCATACATGTGCTAAGGAATCGCAAATAAGGAATCCTTGTTTGCGATTTCTAATTTAGAGAGTCGCAATTTGCGACTCTCTAAACAGGGTCGCAATTTTAAGGAATCACTATTTTAGCGATTCCTTAAAATTGCGTTCAGAATGTATTTCATACATTTTGAAATGGCATTTTGTATTCGCAAACGGGCATCCGCACCGTTTGCGAATGCAAAATGCTTTCATACATCTGGCCCTAAAGTTTTTATATTTACTATTCCCACTCCTATCTAAGCTTTGTAGGGGAAAGTGTAGGACACCAAACGGATGGCATTTACTGTCCAACTCAATTCTAAACTATTTAGGGAAGGGTGTTGGATACTAAAGGGCTGACATTTACTATTCACATTCACATTTGAGTCATTTTGGGGAAGTTGTTGGACACTAAATGGTTATGTTTACTATTCCCTTCAATCTAAGCCATTTAGAGGAAGGTGTTTGACAAATAAGGGGCGTAATTTACTATTACCATTCAAGTCTAAGCTATGCAGGGTCATCCCCAGTCTTTGTGCCTCCTGCCTCCTATTTTTTCTGACCCGTTGCCGTTGGCTTTTGAACTCTGAGCACTTTACCACTGCTAACCAGTGCTAAAGTGCATATGCTCTCTATGTAAAATTGTATGTAATTGGTTTATCCATGATTGCCATATTTGATTTACTAGTAAGTCCCTAGTAAAGTGCACTAGAGGTGCCAGGGCCTGTAAATCAAATGCTACTTGTGGGCCTGCAGCACTGATTGTGCCACCCACATAAGTAGCTTTGTAATCATGTCTCAGACCTGCCACTGCAGTGTCTGTGTGTGCAGTTTTAACTGTAAATTCGACTTGGCAAGTGTACCCACTTGCCAGGCCTAAACCTTCCCTTTTCTTACATGTCAGACACCCCTAAGGTAGGCCCTAGGTAGCCCCAAGGGCAGGGTGCAGTGTATGGTTAAGGTAGGACATATAGTAATGTGTTTTATATGTCCTGACAGTGAAATATTGCTAAATTAGTTTTTCACTGTTGCAAGGCCTGTCCCTCTCATAGGTTAACATGGGGGCTACCTTTAAATCTGATTAAAGTGTAGATTCCCTTTGGGAGCGGATGGACATGTGGTGTTTGGGGTCTCTGAGCTCACAATTTAAAAATCCATCTTTTAGTAAAGTTGATTTTACGATTGTGTGTTTCAAAATGGGCATTTTCTTGCTTATACCATTTCTGTGACTCTGCCTGTTTATGGATTCCCTGTCTGGGTCAGTTTGACAGTTGGGCTGGTTGCACCTCACACTAGACAGTGACACAAAGGGAGCTGGGGTGTAGCCTGCATATCCTGATGAGCCATCTGTGCTAGGGGGGAGGGGAGGAGTGGTCATTCACACCTGAAAGGGCTGTGCCTGCCCTCACACAATGCAGTCTCCAACCCCCTGGTGATTGTCTGGGGCCTGGCCTGGGAAAGGCAGGATTTCACATTCCAAAGAGACTTTACTTTGAAGTAGGCCTACTTCAAAGGAGATATTGGGTATAAAAAGGGCACCCAAAACCACAGACTTTAGAAACACTTCTGGAACCAAGAGGGACCTCTGCCTGGAGAAGAGCTGAATAGCTGAGGAAGAAGAGCTGCGCTGCCTGTGACTGTGCTTTGTGGAGCTATCCTGCAGTTGCTGCTTCTGCCAGAGTAAGAGGGCAAAGACTGGACTTTGTGTGCCTTCCATCTTGAGAAGAAATCTCCAGGGGCTTGATTTAGAGCTTGCCTCCTGTTGTTTGAAGTCTCAGGGACAGCAAAGACTTCTCTCTGCCAGCACCTGGAGTCTCTGGAGAGACTCCTGCTCTGACAAGTGGTGCCCTATCCAGTCCCTGGGCCCTTGAAAAGAAAGGTGGTGGAAATCCAAGGAAATCGACTTCGAACGACTTCGGACCGACGCCGCTGCTGAATCCGGTGATGCCGCCTGCACCCGACGCCGTGACCTCTGCTGGAACGCAACGATCTTCGCAGGCCCAACGCCGCTGCAGCCCCGCTGAAGTCCGCAACTCTGTGGAAGTCGCCGCACCACGTTGTGACCGACACCGTTCGAAGTGCGCGGATTCAATGCTTCGCACAGACGCCGCGATCCCCAACTTCGCGCATCGACTTGAACAAGTTTCTCCGTATAGATAATACTTGTGATGAGGAAGATTAGGACTCTACAAAAGAAGATTACAGTAAATACTAAGGACATTAGCACCCTATTAAACTTTGGGTTGCGTTTGCAGGCCTTTATGACGTAAAGTAAAAAGTCACTATATTTTGTGGCCCTTTGGGTGAACATGAGCACACACTCAAAACCTTAGTAAATATAACTTTGAGTTCTTTTAGTACTGTTTAAGCACAATGATTCTGCCTAAGGCCCACTATACAAGGTATGTGGGCAAATCACATTGGTAATCCCACGCCATAGCAGGGGGCACGATAATTCTAAGGTGCAGTATTTCCTCATCTCTACTGATTTTAATCTAATACACCACTAGGTTTTTACTGCCAAAAGTGTTAGCCGAAAATTTAAAACGTGCAAAGTGTTTTTTGCAGCAGGTACATCAGGGACATAAAAGCGACGTAGGCAGGTGGGAAAGAGAGAGAGAGAGTTCAGGTAAAACGAGCGGAAGGAAACAGGAAATATGGGGAGACGGATGGATAGAAGTCGGGAAAGGAAGAGAGGAGGAAGATGGTTGGTGCAACAGTGCACATTTTTCCAGGCCGTCCCTCGTGGGAATAGTAATAAGCATGGTGTAAAAATAACAATGACCCTCGCATTATGCAATATGAGGTAGCATTCAGACCCGTGTTTTTACAGTTTTATAGTAGTAAACTGATCACTTACTTAACGTCCCACTGAAAACGTCTGCTCCTCTTACAGTAAACCAGGTGTACGAAAATACATTTCTGTAATGTATTTGACTGTAGAAGTTGGGAGCTCATCATTCAGCTGCGACTCAAATGTAAACAGCTACTTTGCCTCCTTATTAAGTGCTCCAGAGAGTTTTGCGAATGGTCCAGTGTCCCACTCTTTCGCAAAACAATGAACTTTAGGATAAAGCAGCAAAAACAGCAGGCTTACAGCAAATCCAGCCATTAGATTGCTAGTTCGTAGTATCTGAAGTCTGGTCGAAAAGAACATTCTCATTATCTAAAGGCAACGCATATAAAGTGGAGAATGAGCTTGGGATGTTCACAAGAAGGGGCATTCATTAAGATGAATGTGACTCGCGCACTTTCTAAAATGCTAGAAGGTTTCTGAGTGCTTGAGAGAATCGTAGCTCTCTGCCTACAAGCAAAATGTCAAATTGCCACAGTCTGGCTTTTTTAAAGTAGTAAAAGGCCACTTTGGTCTGATCAAAGTTAAAGGTTAAGTTGAAGACCAAGTAGATCAATACTGCCCGAGTCCATTGATTGCTGGAGCAGTTATCTCAGCATCAAGGCATTGGGTTCACCTGCAGATTCCCCTTTAGCTGCTTGTTACAGCTTTGCTATTTATTTAATCTGCCTTTACATTTTACCTTTTATTATTTTATGCTAAACTGTGTCCTATTTAATATTCCCAATCACCTGGCCATCTACCTCTGCTTTTTGCAGCGAGTTTCACAAATATCACATACATGGGAATTATTTTTGTTTGGAAAGACCTTGGAACCATATCATTGTGAGTAACACGCAGGAAATAAATGCACAGTGTCAAGATTGATTAGAATCTGGACAAGTTCAAAATTAGAAAATGTTGGAAATTTACGTGCAGCATTTCCATTCAGTATTTATGAGGCAGTCAGTAAATGTGTGCACTTTGCCATTTGTACAAAAACATCACATTCCATAAGGATAGAACACATCCATTATTATTGATATGCGTCGGTGACCGTCAATATCCTCTTCATTTAATATATTTATAAAAGCACCGAATCATGAGTTTTGCTCATTGGAGGCAATCCGGATTTCATTTTTTTCCAAGAAAGCTACTTTCCTATCTGTCTGAAGGAGATAACATTGAAGCAATAATGGATAGGGTACTCCAGGTGTGTCTTGGCCGGGGTTGAGTCAGAGGGCTCAAGGAAAAGCCCAGAGGGCTACTGCGTTCATGGTCAATGACAGCTTCAGCAGTGTATCTTTCACCGGGAGTGGTATTGCTGTTGCTAATCATGCCCTGGAAATTCTGGGTGTAGGTTTTTGTACGACTTTCAGGGCACTACCTTAGCTAAAAGTTTACATGAAGCGCGTCAGCATTCCATTGTGTTTTGATAAAGGCAGTTTCTGCTTTCTCGACTTGTTTCTTCAGTACTACTGATACTGAAATCTGGCATAATATGAACTTTCTATTGACTTCGGATTCCGTTCCCAAGCACAACTAATCCGTGGAAAAATAAAATACATTTACCACCTAAAACCATCATTAGAACGTGCGCTCTTTTACCCGTGGTTTTCATAATATGCCAAGAATGAATTTGTCCTTGACTGCTTATCAATAGAGCCATGAGGTGAGTAGGCCTGTAGGGTTGCAGTCATATCAAAAGTTCTCCACTACAAATTTTTCTCAAGTGTGTTCCGAGTTTTTGTACCCAGTTAACCAATTGACACGAATATTATGAAATAATGGACACTAATAGTATTAGTCCACTTTCTCTGGTTATTCACACATGTTACTAGTTTCACTTTGAGTATCACGACAACCACAGACGGCAGTAAGAGCGAGAGCAAAACGTGAATAAGCACTATTTGCACCTAACGTTTAATCAGACTATTTCTTTAACAGGGCAGAAATCCTTTTTGCCTATTTTCATACATGTAATGTACTGACTTCCCAATCGGGCTGAAATAGTTCAAATATATCTTGTAGTGAGTTTAGTTGGAAGTATCCTTACAAAGAAAACAGTCACATCAGCCCACTATCAAATCCATGTTCAGCAAGGAGTCACCATGAGCTAATCCATAGCGATTCACCCTCTGCCTTGTTCTTTGGTGGAAGGAGAAGGGTTTCTGGAATTTGTGGAGACTCACTGTACAAAGTGGAAGGCTTCCAGCCGGACCTAGCAAGGACTACCATTGGTTGGTGAGGCAATGAAGGGGAACACTGTTTAGTCCATCCACCTAACAGCACAGATATGGACTAGTTGTCAAACAACAGACTACATGTGCATCACTGCACAATAGGCTCCTTCAAGAGGGTTAAGCAAAGTCTAGCCACTGATCTTGATAGCGCGTCCAGTCTTTATAAATTACTTGTACTTGGACACGCCGGAGGTCAGTGAACCTTTTGACCGAGTTGGGTTCTCCTCATCCAAGAATAGTCGGATCACTCAAATCAATCATCAATAACCATTATAATCAATACCCACTACTCAATTAATAATCAAACAACAATCAAGAATTTAATAGTAATCAGTATTTGACACACCATGACCTTTCAGTCATGAATAACCACACCAGTTTATTAGAAGTTAATGAGTTTTTTTCCCTATATTAACAAAGCTAGCACAATATAAGTAAGTCTCAAAATCAAATGGTATACATATACGAACATTACTAGCTGTCCATAGCGACGGAAGAAACGCAATCTACGCAAAATCTGGATTATAATGCACTCGGTTCTAGCAATACAAATCACTAATATAAGCAACTGAATTTGACTAATTGCATACATCGGTCAGCATGACAAGATTTCAATTTAGCATGGTGCATCAAGTGAATACCTCAACTATCCTCTAATTAGCATTGGCATGTGGGGCTTCATGCAAAACAAATTTAGTCAACATGAATTTAGAAAACTTCTAGCTTGGGCCCTGTCAAAATGAGCAGTTGGTACCTAAGAAGGAAAACACAATGCATAATACAATTATCCTTTTATAATTACCAAATTCAATCAACATTCAAGGAAAAGTCTTCGTCCTTCAGGTACCGGTTTGATCAGCATGGGGCAGATTTCAAAGGGGCAAAGTTAAAGCAAGTTTTCCTTGCGGCAGCAAGGAAAATGGGGCAAAAGTTATCACATGGGCAAGACGGGGCAAAATGAAAGTTAAAGTCTCTAAGGTGAGAATTCTTAAAGTCTCTTTCTCTGCGACAGAGAAAAGGCATCAAAATGTCATTTAAAATGGCGTCTTGAATCTGGCTTCAAAATGGCATCAAAGAAAATGGCTGACTTCTCTTTGTCCGGTGGGTTTAAGTAAGAAACGTTCCAAATTCTTCAGGGTCTTCCATTGGAGGGTTCATAGGGTGGCTTCCTTTTGACCAATGAATAGTGTCTTTCTCTTAGTACTCATTTATGCATAAGGTGTCCTTGGTGCCTTGGAACACAAGTTGCAACAAAGTTTGCCAATTATTTCTGTATCAGAGTCTTTATTGTCTGCACCTGCAGAAGCTGACCTTGCTTCAAAGGGGATGAAACTAGCTTAGCACGAAACTTTGAGATAAGTGTATTAGTCATCTCTACTGGAAAAACACAACCTTAAAGTTACAATACATTTTTGTTAATACAAGTGAAAACCACGCAGTTCAATTTGAGACCAGGCAACTAGGCCAAAGCCTCTGCTAAATTTAAGCTAGGCATATAACAGTTTCAACAAGAAAATCATAAAATACATTTGCAATTATGACGGATTACTACATTTGTCGATTGTTCATGATTAATTAAGCTCGTTTATAATAATGGCGAACTACCTCGTGGGCACATTTTCCCACATACATTATTTTTCTTTGCTAAAATCACTCTACCTTATACGATTTTGATACATGATATATGAATATTTGTTAGTCTTTCTTTTTCTGCTTCATCAATCTCACCATTGAGGATGCTTTTCGGGGAATTCGGTAGCATATTACAGTAACAGTGTTCTCCATGGAGACATCACTAACAGCTTCCAACATCTTGGATGAATTAGCTACCAAAGTTTCTAAATGGTTTCAACCCAGACCTCTCAGCATTACATTTGTTGCCACTGACAATAGCAGCAATACTGTCATAGCCTCAACTGACAGAGGATACTCCTATGTTTAGCACATTGAATCAACATATTTGTGCACAAATTCCTCAAAAAAGTAGTAGTCAACCACACATTGGTCACCTGTTGTCAGATTTCCTCTCATTTAATTCTTTCTTTCAAAGCCCAGAAGCTGTTGAGGATGATACAGTGTGTTGTAATTGTAATTTTATTTATATAGTGCTTACTTCCCATGATCAGGCATCAAAGCACTTTTCAGCAAGTAGCACACTTCTCTGAAACCCAGAAAGGAACAGTGGTGGGTTAGTATAGGGAAATGTGAGTTAATTTCAGTTGTGTCTGTTAGTTGGATTGAATAGGATAATGGAGGGATAGAAGAGGGAAGAGTCTAGAAAGTGTTATTTGGAAGACTTTAGTAGTAAGATGAGGTTGAGGATGAGTAAATGGAAGGATGGATGAGGGAAGGGTCTCTAGAAATTGATCATGGAGATCATACTAGTAAAATGAGGTTTGGGATGATTCAAAGGAGGGCTGCATGAGGAAAGAATTTAGAAAGGCTTGTTCGGGATCTCATAGCAGTAATATAAGGTTTGGGGTGATCCAAGGAGGGATAGAGGAGGGAAGACCCTAGAAAGGGCTATTTTAGATATTTTAGAGATCATAGTAGTAGAGTGAGGTTTGGGATGAGTCAGATAATGGAGGCAGAGTGTATATATTGAGTGAGGTACAGGATGAGGTAAAGAGCAGTGCACTGGATAGCGCAAAAGGCTTTTTTTTCATAGGAGTAAAGTAATACATACATAAATATATTGATGCATAAGTACATAGAGAGGGGATACATGAATATGGAAGAGAATATATTGAGATTTAAAGTAATATTTTATAAACACCGACTTTCAAGTGTTGCTGTACTTTAAACAAATTTGCACTTGTATAAAAAATTGTTATGATACTATTTACATAAAGAGTTAGATAAGTAAAATAGGGACACATGAGCATCTCTTCAAATAACATAGATGAAAGCTATGCATGCAGTGACCTATATCCATGGTAAGCATATAATTATATGATGCAGTTAGGCCCATGTTTCCATAGAAAAAAGTGTTTTGTTAATTTGCCTATATCTAAGGCGCCGTTTGATGAATCCTCACAAAAGTTTCCAACAAAAGTATTCCTTAGAAACTTGCTGTACATGGGAAGTTTCGGGATGATCTGTCAAGCGGGGGCTGAGAAAAGGGGGAGTTAAATAAGTGTGTTTCCCATAATAATTTTCAAAGGGGCTTAGAACATGACATCAGCCTGAACTGCTGGATGGAACTACACCAAATCTGGCAGAGAGGCAGCTTTTGTCTATAATGAAGCCTTTTAGTTTTTTAGTATAAATCTGTTCAGTAGATTTTCAGATATTAAAAGAAGAAGAGCTATAGATATCTGGAGGCACACAGGATTTGCAAATATGAACGAGCTTCTGCGGAGATCTGATTGGCAGCCATCAACCCGGAAGTGTCGGCAGGCATCCTGGGACTCAGCTTCAGCTGAGTCCCAGAAAAAAAATATAAAAAAATATGAAAAGGGGCCAGTGTAGGGACACGCAGACCCCTTAGCTCTGGTTCTGAGGTCACAGAGGGAACCCTATGGGGCAAAAAAACACTTTTTAAAAACATTTGTGCAGTGAATTTGTCAAAAATCTGCAGCAAAATAAAAATAAAAATAGTCAGACTCTGCGCTTGTTTTAAGGAAGCCCCTGGGTAGGTCAGATTCCAGGGGCATGTTAAAATGTTAAAATAAAGGAGGGGGGGTCACACAGGACCTCTTTGGGATTATTCATGCCCTGTGGACCACCACCTCCTCAGGTCTTATTAAGGTTATAAGGTGGGCAGGCTCACTGGGCCCTGGGGACCACCACCTTCCTGGGGCTAAAGATACTATGAATGGGGGTAGCCATGCAGCTCCCCTCTGCAGACACAGGGACCACCATTTACCCAGGGCAAAGATTGAATTATTTGCGGGGGCCAAGTTGCACCCCCTGCATCCCCGGGGAATGCCACCTCCCCAGGGCAAAGATACAATTGGATGCAGAGGGTGTGGGTCCCTGAATTGAATTGTAAGTGGGGGGCGGTGTGCCCCACCCACAGCCCCTTTGACTGCCACCTCCCCAGGGGAAAGATACCATTGTATGCAGGGAACCGTGCATCCCCCCACAACCCTGGGGACCACCACCTCCTCATGGCAAATAAAACATTGGTGGTGGGTCTTCAAGGCCCCCTCATTGAGCCATATACGTCCCTAGGGGCTGTCACTCCCCAGGGTCAGCTCCTGCCATGTCCCAGGGTGCCCACGGCTAGGGCAAGCTGTTTGCTTTTGCTTGTTGGGAGCCGACAGCTCCCATCAGACAAAAGCAGAAAAACTCTGCTTTCTGCAAGTGGGAGCTGTTGAACAGCTTCGGCTTGCAGAAAGCAGAGTTTTCATTTGTTTGCCTGCATGTCTACATGGAAAACAGATGAAAACATTGCTCCCATATGCAGGGAGCTGCTATTTCAAGCAATGCTGGCTCCTGCAGGACATGGGAAGCTGGCTAGAACCATGGGGGCCTACCAGCTCCCCCCACGCTCCTGTCACTCTCTCTCTCTCTCTTCCATCCCTTAGAAGGATGGAAGAGAGAGATTGTTATTTCAATGGTCTGTTCTTGCAATAACTTCAAAGTGTCACACCAGCAAGATGTTTGGTTCAAACCTTGCAGTTGGATATTCAAAATAAATCGCTTCAATAAATCACTTCTGGCCTTCTGGTAAAGCTATTGGACTTTTACTCAGTAGGTTGAAGGTCCAAGTCCTGGTATCTCATGCAGTATGCCTGTTTATCTACTAGTGTTTTGAATGTTAAACATTATTAGTGATGCAATCGGTAAGCCTTTTTCGCAAACAAAATGTTTGGCTTAAGGCAACTCTAATTTGAGCCCTTGCCATGCACTGCTAATTACCCCACAAATCACAGCACTCATGACATCATTGATAACATCATTGATAATGTCACTTTAACATCTGCAGTAAAATTATTGATCAGATAACTGTACATGGCGGGAGAACGAGTTATAGTTACCTTAGGGTGCGAGTTATAAATACGTGAAATAACTATCACTGCTGAATTTCTATGGTTTTGTGCGAGTGAATGTTTTGAACCATACGTCATATGTATATACAGTTGTTACGCAGACCGAAAGCGTATTTATATATTTCACACACCATATTTATTATACACATTTGTACAAAGAAATACACATATCTAGACACATGTAATCAAATAATAAATGTTTATATACACTTGAGAATGCCGTACATAAGTGTTGAGTATGGTGGTTATGTAGGAAAGAGCCAGCTCTTCAATAGCCTCCTGAAGATAATTTGCAGATCTTATATTTCGGGATAATGAATTCCATAGTTTGGCTGCTTGGCCAGAGAAAGATGTGCCACCTGTTTTTTTCTTGTATGATGGGATTTTGAGGTGAGGTGCCAATCTGGAGTGCAGGTTTCATTGTTGAATGTATTTGGTAATTTTATTCCTGATGAAAAGTTGTCCTGTTCCATGTATTGCTTTGTGGGTGATACAAAGCAGCTTGATGATGAATCTTCTGGCAACTGGTGACCAATGTAGGGCCCTCAAAGCTGGGGAGATGTAGGCATGTGGCTTTACATGTGGGAGTAGTCCGGCAGCAGAGTACTGAAACCATTGTTGTCCTTTTAAAGTTTATAAAGATGATCTGTGGTAGAGGCCATTGATGTAATCAAATTCAGACAGTACAAGAGAGATAGTCGCCTGGACCTTGTGTGGAAATCCCAGATGGGGGAAGATGTGTTGCTGAGTTTTCATAGTAATGAGACTTGTTCTTGCAAATTTTTCCAATTGGGCATTCACTGATATCTTGGAGTCCATGGTAATTCAAGGTTTCTTACTTGCTTAGATACTTTAGAAGGTGGTCCCAGATCATCAGGCCAGGCGCAGAATGCGTCGTCATTTTCCCAATCGCCACATGTTAATATTTTATTTTTGGAAGCTTTCAGTTTGAATTGTCTCCATATCATGCACTGATCAACGGCTCTGAGACCACTGAAGAGTTTTGAGTTTTTAATGCCTTTGGGGCTCTCCAGTTTAAGGAGTATTTGTGTGTCATCTGCATAGTTATACCATGTGAATGGAAATTCA
Source organism: Pleurodeles waltl (assembly GCF_031143425.1). Taxonomy (NCBI): domain Eukaryota; kingdom Metazoa; phylum Chordata; class Amphibia; order Caudata; family Salamandridae; genus Pleurodeles; species Pleurodeles waltl. The sequence goes on from NC_090448.1 coordinate 1,071,638,504, forward strand.
TTGAAATTTGTCGGTAATGACTTAATGTAGATGCTGAAAAGCATCAGTGAGATGATAGTCTTGAGGGACCCCTTTGAGGGACCCCTTCTTTTGTGAAGTATGGTTTAAATAAGAAAAGAGTATTGATGACATTTGTTCTGTTTTGAAGTACGGATTTGATTCAGATGAGACAAGTCCCCTCTATGCCAGCTTCATGGAGTCTTTGCATTAGACTATCATGGCCAACTGTGTTGAAGGCACCTGAGAGGTCCAACAGAAGTAGTGCAGCGACTCTGTGTTGATAGAGTGACTGTAAAAGCCCTTGTACAGGAGGTGCCAACTCATTGGAACTTCTACTTGATGCAGCACCTTTTGTGAGCAGCACAAGTCTGTCAATGACCTGGGAACCTGGGATAATTAACCTACTGGTCTGGAAAGATGGACAGTGACCAGAACTCAGCAGCCTGGTGCTAAACTATCTTGCATGTCCTATAGCCAATGTATTCTCAGATCATTTCTTCATTGCAGTTGGGGCAATTTTCATTGTCAGAAGAAGCAGATTGTATCCTCAAAACTTGAAGCGACTAATAATGATTGAAAGGAGAAAATATTTCATACCCAGAAATTGTTAGGCACCATAAGATGCAACTGAAGACAACAGAAGTTTAATGGACATCATATATGTGGCAAGGGTTCATCCTCCAAAAGTCCTCCTTTAATGTGAGGATTAGTTCTATTTTCCAGATTAAAAAATAAATCAATAACAAAGCAGAAAATGAGTGTTGTTCAAAACACAAAAAAAACACAGGATTTTTTTAGACTTGGTGAGGAACTAATGTAAATGTTAATAGACTCAAATGAATCAGTGCTCTGGTCACAGACGAGTACTCGTGGAGGATGCAGCCATTTGGCTTGGTGACTTAGTAGTGATCAGGGACAAAGAAATCTAATTAAACCTTAGAGTCACCCACATGCTTTATAGTAATCAATCAGTGGTATCTAAGTCAGCACTGTAAAACTCTAGACCATTTCCTAAAAAAACAAGATGCATTGTCTCTGATGTCTAGCCCTGCAATCCTGTGCTCAGCTGTAAAAGAAGATAGAAAAGACTGCTATGGACAGCCCATGCATGTTGCTTCATGGGAATAAAGAGAATCATAGATAGTTAGATGTACACTGCATTTGGAATTGCTAACATGCATCAATAAATGCCACATGATGATCCATTTGATGGGTTTAGCTTAGATATTTTTGGTATTGTATGCCTGGGTGATCATTTGATTCAGAATGAACTCTAAGAATATTACTTGATTAGCATTTTGGTAATTTGTATACCTGTATCTCTTGATTCTTCTGAAACGTTTCAGTCTACGTACACTGGACTAAAACTAACATTCTTTATATTGTCTTGTTCAACAGGTCTAGCACTCTTTTTGGAAGAGGAAATGCAAGACTCTACAACAACAAATGTAAGAAGGGCTAATGTCTTTCCACTTCTATGGGAAACAAAAAGACTCAAGAAAGCCTACCCCTTCTGGACTGGAGATGAAAAGGGGTGAGGTGTAATAAAAATAATAATACAGATTAGTGTCTCCCGGAAATCCTAAATTGTTGTCTTCTTGTAGTGGACATAATGCAAATGAGCACAGCTGAACTTTTTCTAATGTGTGAATGATTAGAGCACTTGCAGCTAGTTATCTAAGATCAGTGGTGCTAGACTGAACCTTAGGTAATTGTATCCCAGCTTTTGCTTCACACTCTGACTCCTCCTCGCACACCATGCTTACATTGACTCTCAGATATTGTCATTTTGTTTTATCATTTTAGAGACTTTTGTTGGACTTAGTCCTCTCTGCAGGGTCACCCTCAAACCTTTTGCCTTCACCTCTTATTTTTCTGAATTTGTTTTTGTTCGTCTTGGGATGCTGTGAACTTTATCTCTGCTAACCAGAGATAAAGTGCTCGTGCTGCTCACTCCCTAAAACATGATAAAGTTGGCTAACACCTGATTGGCATATTTAAATATTTATGAGTTCCTAGAAGAAATGGCATACCATATTCTCATGCCCTATACATTTAAGGCTTCTATTGGGACTGCAGTACTTTTTGTGCCACCGACTTAAGTAGCCCTTGAAAACATGTCATAGGTCGGTGTTGGTTCTAGCCTCTCTCTGCAGTGTCAACCCAAACATTTTTGCCTTTGCCCGCCACTTTTTTGCTGAAGTTGTTTTTACTGACCTTAGGACTCTGATCGCTTTATTAATGCTAATCAGTGCAAGTGCTCACTCCTTAAACTTGGCAACATAGGCTTATCCCCAATTACCATATTTAACTTACTTGTAGGTCCCTAGTAAAGTGGCACTATATGTGCCCAAAGCCTTCAAGTTAAATGCTACTGTTATGCCTGAAACAATGAGTGTGCTACCCACTTACATATCCCTTTAAACATGTCTCAGGCCTCCCATTGGAGCCTGTGTGTGCAGTTTTGAAACTGCCATTTCAACTTAGTGAGGTAAACCTTTTGCCAGGCTCAATCCTTCCTTTTTATTACATATGAGTGTCGCGCCGCATGGTGCGGCGCGAGCCGAATGTTCGGCACAAGCCGGGCGTTCGGCTGGGGCCGCACAGCGCGTTTCTAAAACGCGGCGCGCCCCCAGCCTTTCATGCACTTTTCGAGGCCCCAGGCATTGCATGGGGCCTCGCTCTGTCGTTTTCCACCGCCTTGCTGGGGTCTCCTGACCCCCCTTACCTGTTCTTTTTTCTTCCTTCTTATCCTCTTTCTTTTCTTCTTTCTGGGGTCTTTTTTGTTGTACCTTTTTTATGTCTTCTTCCCTTCCCAGGTTACCTTTCTCTTCCCAGCATTCATTGTTCCCTATTCTCTATGGTTTCTATTCTGTTTTGTTCTATGTACCTCTCCCTGTCTAATATGGTGTCCTTTTACTTCCTGTGGGTCACTTCCTGTCCTTTGGTATATAAGGGCTGTGTTTTCTTCATTTCCTTGCGCTGCAACACTTTCTGCTCAGTTAGTGTCTTCGCTCCTGATTTCCTCCCCTTTTTGGTTCTGGATTTCAGCATTCTGTGTTTCCTGACTTTTGCTCCTTTTGGATTCTTGTTTGTTTGTTCTTGTTTTTTCCAGGAATCTTCCTGTTGGAGGTTTTTCCCCTTTTTCTAAGGGGTTTTTTCCCTCTGGCGCTATTTTCTGAAGGGCACGGTCTGTTCTTGGCGTCTCCATTGCCTACAGCACCGTGGCTACCAGAAAGAGTCGCCCCTTTTTGGGCCAAAGTCGAACATTGAAGATCCACGCCACCAGATCTGCAAATTCCAGGCGCAAGCAGCACGTGAGTCGTGACAGATTGCAGCGCCCAACCATTCCGACGTCCTCAAACACCATGGATGACTCAGTGGCGGCTGCTGCAGATCCGGAACAATCTCTTTTGACCACGATTCAGCAACAAGCTCAGGAATTGCAACAACTACGCAATGAAAATGCTGCGTTACGACAGGCTTTGGCTCTCCGCACCAGTGATGTTCCAACTATCTCCGCTTCCACCCCTTGTTTCTCTGGTGAACCAACCAAGCTTCGCGAGTTCCTGGATGCATTAACAGTGTACTTCGCCTTCCGACCTACCCAATTCTCCCACGACAGGACCAAGGTGGGTTATCTTATCAGTGCCTTATCCGGTCCAGCCTTGGCCTGGGCAACCCCGATGGTGTCCTCCAACGACCCTGTATTGTCGGACTATTCCACCTTTGTGAGTCGCTTCAAACAGATGTTTAGCCGTCCTGGATTGGAAGCCTCTGCTGAAGAAGCCATATGTGACATCCAACAAGGCTTGCAAGACGTCCTGCAATATATAACCCGTTTTCGTCAGCTGGCGGCAGAGACCACTTGGGTGGAACGTACTCTGGTAACTTTATTTCGTAGAGGACTCAAAGAAGAAATAAAGGATGAACTAGTACATTCTACCAGAGCAGAAGAGCTTCGTGGCCTGATGGATCAAGCACTGTCCATCGAATATCGTCTTCAGGAACGGAGATCGGAAAAGAAAAGGAGTAGAGGGTTTTCCCAGCCAATTAGCTCACGAGCTTGCCTGCAGCGTTCCGAGGAACCTCGCACTCCTGCTAGAGACATCGAAGGGGAACCCATGCAGGTGGATACTACCCGAGGTCCGCTCTCTGCTAGTGAACGAGAGGACAGATGCAAGAGAGGGTTGTGCCTGTACTGTGGTTCTGCTGGTCACATGCTTCGTACCTGTCCTGTACGTCCGCCTAGGCCTTCGGGAAACGCCACCTCCCGTCCTCTGTAAGAAGGGAGGGGACGGGATCTACAGCTATACCTTCCATCAGCTCCTTTAATGACAATACAACCCCCTTGTTCATTTTTCCTGTCCTGTTACAACTTCCTGACGGACGTCAAGAAAAGACTATGGCATTACTGGATTGTGGTGCTAGTGGTATATACATGGACAAGACGTGGGCTGCTGCTCACCAAGTTCCTACACAAGCAAAGGAAGTACCCGAACAGGTACACACCGTGGATGGATCCTTGATATCCTCGGGTCCTGTAGACACCACTACCCTGATGTTAAGTCTACAGGTGAGAAACCATCAAGAACACATTTCCTTCGATCTTATCACGTCCCCCAACCATACCATCATTCTTGGAATTCCGTGGTTCATCAGACATAACCCGTATATAAATTGGGTAACCCGGACAGTTTCTTTGTCTTCGCAATTTTGTCATGAGAACTGTTTTACTTCCGACAAGTATTGGTCTCCGAAAAGATCCTTAGATACTGAAGGTGCCACTGGTATGTCCATTAATACGGTCCAAGGGGTCCCAGACCACTATTTGGAGTTTCAGGATGTTTTCCAAAAACCATCTAAACCTGTGCTACCTCCACATCGAGAATATGATTGTGCTATTCCATTGGAACCCGGCACAATTGTTCCTTTTGGGAGGATGTACTCTCTCACGGAACCCGAAAGAGAAGTTCTAAAAGAGTATCTGGACGAAAATATACAGAGTGGTCTTATTGTTCCATCGTCGTCTCCGGCTGGGGCTCCTCTCTTTTTTGTGCCCAAGAAGACAAAGGATCTTCGTCCTTGCCTGGATTTTCGAGGTCTGAATAAAATAACAATTAAAGATCGTTATCCTTTGCCTCTCATCAGGGACATACTAGAAAATATCAGAGGGGCTCAACGTTTTACAAAATTAGATTTACGAGGAGCTTACCACCTTTTACGCATAAAAGAAGGCGACGAATGGAAGACAGCTTTCAGGACTCCATTTGGCCATTTTGAATATAGGGTTATGCCGTTTGGTCTCACTAACGCCCCCGCAATCTTCCAGAGATTTATGGACTCAGTGTTTTCAGACCTTCTGAATCAGACAGTCGTGATCTACCTAGATGATATTCTTATTTATTCTAGAAATCCTGAACTCCATTCTTCCCATGTGAAACAAGTTCTTCAAAGACTTCGTGCTCATCAACTATTTTGCAAACCAGAAAAATGTGAGTTCGACATGACGGAAGTCAAATATCTGGGCTATCATTTAAGTCCCACCGGCATAGCTATGGATCAAGAAAAGGTACAAGCTATCCTAGAGTGGCCTTCTCCTTCTTCCATTAAAGAAACACAATGTTTCCTAGGGTTAGCAAACTTCTATCGACAATTCATTCTAGACTTTGCCAGACTGACTAGCCACATAACTCACACCTTAAAAAAGGAAAATTTAAAGAAAGGGTTTATCTGGACTGAGGCGGCTGAAGCAGCCTTTCAAGAATTAAAGAGAGTCTTCACCCAAGCCCCCATCTTGAGACATCCAGATACCACCAAACAATTTATAGTCGTAACTGATGCTTCTGAGAGAGCCATCGGAGCTGTCTTACTCCAACGACAAGAGGATGATTGTCTTGAACATCCTGTTTTCTACTTGTCTCATATCCTTTCCACAGCTGAACAACACTATTCTGTACTGGAAAGGGAATTATTGGCTCTGAAAACAGCCTGCCTTGAGTGGAGACAGTTTCTGATGGGTTCCAAGGAACCATTTGAGGTGAGGACAGACCACCGTAACCTACAATGTTTACGAAATTTTGTATGCCAGAATAGTCGTCAGGCCCGCTGGGCCTTTTTCTTCAGTCAGTACGATTTTTTTATCACATATATTCCTGGATCTCAAAACATTCTGGCTGATGCTCTGTCTCGCCGATATCCAGAGTGTACTCCTTCCTTATCTCAGTATCTTCTGGAACCCCGTAACATCATTGGAGTGGCTCAGTCTTTCCTGGAAGAAGTACAACTGGAATACGCCAATCTATCGGACCACGACATTGAAGAACTAAGACCATTAATACATAAGAAACAAGGATATTTTTATTATCAAAACCTGATATTCCTCCCCACTAACAAGGTGCAAGAAAAGGCATTACAAATGTGCCATGATTCACCTGTAGCTGGTCATAGAGGCATCAAGGCCACACAAGAACTTCTTTCACGATTTTTCTGGTGGCCTACCTGGAAGCTGGATGTGGAAAGATACGTCCAGGCCTGTCCCATATGTGCTCAAATCAAGATACCCCATACCAGACCGGCAGGATTACTACAGCCTTTGCCTGTTCCACTGGCCCCATGGCATACCATCTCTACTGATTTTATGTGTTCACTCCCACCATCAGCGGGAAACCGGGTCATCATGGTCACGGTGGATTCTTTCACGAAGATGGCTCATTTCACTGCCCTGAAAAGGCTACCTACTTCTCAGGAACTAAGTCAAATATTCATTGATCATATCTTCCGTCTCCATGGACTTCCACATACCATAATATCTGATAGAGGACCTCAGTACATTTCCCGATTTTGGAGGCATTTTTGTAAAACACTAAATATTAATAGAGCCCTGTCTTCAGGATTCCATCCTCAGACCAACGGCCAGACCGAGCGTCTGAACCAAGGACTAGAGCAATATCTTCGATGCTTTTGCAATTCTACCCAAAGTAACTGGAACACTTACCTCTCTATAGCAGAATTTTCCTACAATAACTCAGTCCATAGTGCCTCCAAGGTCACTCCCTTTTTCTGTTCATATGGTTTTCATCCTACCTCTTTTCCTACTTCTCCACAATCCAACTCTCCTCTACCCGCTATTACCTGTTTCTCCAAACGCCTTCTCCAAATCCATAGACTAATTCGATCTAATTTGTTACATACCAAGAGATATATGAAGAAGGCTGCAGACAAGAGACGTGCTACCAATCCAGACTATCATCCGCAAGATAAAGTCTGTCTCTCCTCCAAATTCTTACCCTCACGTCTTTCTCAAAATAAGTTCACACCTCGTTACTATGGGCCTTTCCGTATTCTTCAGTTGGTCAACCCTGTCACTGTCCGTCTTCACTTTCCTCATACATGGAAGATTCATCCGGTCTTTCATGTTTCTCAGCTTAAACCTTATGTGCCTGACCCTTACTCACGTCAGTTTCCTTGTCCACCTCCTGTACTCGTGGATGATGTTCCTGAATATGAAGTACAGGAAATTTGTGACTCTCGTCTTTTTCACAAACGCCTTCAGTATCTGATTCATTGGAAGGGTTATCCTCTCAGTGAATGCTCTTGGGAAGATGCATCTTCTGTTCACGCTCCTCGCCTGATTCAACGCTTTCACCGTTTATTTCCTCTCAAACCTGGACCTTCGGGAGGGGGACCTACTGTCGCGCCGCGTGGTGCGGCGCGAGCCGAATGTTCGGCACAAGCCGGGCGTTCGGCTGGGGCTGCACAGCGCGTTTCTAAAACGCGGCGCGCCCCCAGCCTTTCATGCACTTTTCGAGGCCCCAGGCATTGCATGGGGCCTCGCTCTGTCGTTTTCCACCGCCTTGCTGGGGTCTCCTGACCCCCCTTACCTGTTCTTCTTTCTTCCTTCTTATCCTCTTTCTTTTCTTCTTTCTGGGGTCTTTTTTGTTGTACCTTTTTTATGTCTTCTTCCCTTCCCAGGTTACCTTTCTCTTCCCAGCATTCATTGTTCCCTATTCTCTATGGTTTCTATTCTGTTTTGTTCTATGTACCTCTCCCTGTCTAATATGGTGTCCTTTTACTTCCTGTGGGTCACTTCCTGTCCTTTGGTATATAAGGGCTGTGTTTTCTTCATTTCCTTGCGCTGCAACACTTTCTGCTCAGTTAGTGTCTTCGCTCCTGATTTCCTCCCCTTTTTGGTTCTGGATTTCAGCATTCTGTGTTTCCTGACTTTTGCTCCTTTTGGATTCTTGTTTGTTTGTTCTTGTTTTTTCCAGGAATCTTCCTGTTGGAGGTTTTTCCCCTTTTTCTAAGGGTTTTTTTCCCTCTGGCGCTATTTTCTGAAGGGCACGGTCTGTTCTTGGCGTCTCCATTGCCTACAGCACCGTGGCTACCAGAAAGAGTCGCCCCTTTTTGGGCCAAAGTCGAACATTGAAGATCCACGCCACCAGATCTGCAAATTCCAGGCGCAAGCAGCACGTGAGTCGTGACAATGAGATCCTTCCTCTAGGCTTTGGACAGTCTTAACGGCAGGGTACAGTCCATTTAATTACTAGGACATGTCGTTTTACGTTTTATAGGTCCTGGTTGTGAAAACTCTTCAATTTGTTTTCACTACTGCCTCTCCCATAGGATAACACTGGAGTTACCTTATTGCATTTAATAAGCTGTAATTTCCAGATGGGAGCAGGTAACCAATTCATGTTGGGTATCTTTGGAATTGTAATGAAAAATCCTAATTTATGGTGAAGTTGGATTTTAAATTACAATCTTGAAAATGCCACTTTTAGAAAGTTGGCATTTTTCTCCCTTAGCCATTTGGTGTTTGTAGCCAGTCTCTGGGTCATATAACTGGGTCTAGCTATACCTGACAGTTTGGCTTTGTGTATTCCTCCTGGACAGCCACACCCAGCAGAAAGTTTAGGCATGCAAGGATGGGCCATCCCTGCCAGGATGTGAGCGTGCAGCTGAGCCCAGCCCTACTTACTCCTGAATAGGCTGTGTCTTGCCACCACACAAAGGGCTACATACCACCTGTAATTAGCCTGGTGCCAAGAGAGGGAAGACAAGATGCCTGGGGACTTAAGAGAAAATTCCAGAAGCTTCTCCCACTTTCCAGAGGAAGGGTACAGGTGTAAATACTGGATCTTAGACACCAAGTATTTGGTATACTTCTGGACCTGTGAATACTCTGCCATGAAGACAAACGTCTGTACTGCAGAAAGGACTGCCATTCTGCTGGATGTCTGTCCTGCTGGGCTATTGCTTTGCTGGACTGCTGCTTTACCTGATTGCTGCCCTGCTACCCTGCTGCCCTCCTTCCTGAGTCAGTGAGATTGGGCCTACACCTGAACACAGGACTCCCAGAGTGACTGCAAGAGCTAGACTACTGGCCTCCTGTTCAGAGCCACAAGCACATAGCAGGATCACAACCACCTGAACCAGCACCATTTCAGATGGAGAAATTCCCCGACCCCCAAGTGGTGCCCCTCAGGTTCTAGATGCTTGGTGTAGTGTTTTGGTCTTATTGTGACCACGGACGGGCCTGTGGGTATCGTAAACTTGTCACTCGCACAACAAAATTCCACAAGCCTGACCCTTTATGCTATAGTATTGACTGCATGTGGAAGCACTACGCTGAAGCACCAGCCTGATCATTTGCACCATCAACAAGATCTTTGCACAACAGTGATGCTTGTCTGTGATGATAGACTTGCTCTATTTGCTACATCAATGACCAGTCATAAACCTTTTCCACTCCTCACAGCTCCTTTTACTGCAAATAGAACTATTTGTTTCTATAGGAAACTTGATCAGCAATACCACAAAAATGGCTGTTCAGAATGACACCACATTTGGTGGAAAGCTAGATCTTGTTTTGGAAAGTCTGCTTTTTGTGACTGTGTGTATATCCAGTCAGGAATTTTTGAGAAATAAGGCACAGCTTTACAAGAAGCTGGAGCATCAGTACTGATATGCCATATTTCTTGTGCCCCCCCACCATGTGTGTGTTCTATTTACAGCACTATGCCCCATGGCGAATGTTAGACCAATAGCGTCAAAATGTTTGACGCTATTGTGACACTTTGCTCCAATAGAGTCAAAAATGTTGATGCTAGTGGAGCAAAGTGCAAGTAGGCCCATTGATTTCAATTGGTGCATCCTTTTAATGCCTGCTTTGAGCATTTTTGTGGGCCTCCTAACACTGGAACGTCCCCCTTGCATACATTATGCATGATGCAGAAATAATGTGGCGCAAGGGGTCGCAAAGTGGTGCAATGCATGCACTTTGTAATTATGGCGTTGCGATTTTAGCCTTGTTAATTCACATTAGCGTACAAAGAACTTAGGCGCAAGGAGGCGCTAAGGCCTTGTTAATCTGGCCCTAGGTTTCAAAAATTTATATATGGACAGTTTGGTTTGTGGAAAGCTTGCAACTTCAAAAAATAGCTATCTGATTAGCTGAGGTGTCTTTTTTCTTCATCTTTTAAAAAAAAAAAGATATTTTTTTGTTTTTTGTTATCCTACATGTGTCCAGAGAGTACTAGCATGGCTCCTGGCCTCCCACGAGTGTTTCAGGGCAGGGCAGGGGCTCCGCTACCTCCTGCTAGAGTCTTGCAAAATTGAAAAATTACAACAACAAAATTGTGGTAGGATCTGAGTGTCTGTGGTGTGTTGTCACAAAGAGGCAAATGCCATGCATAGTGTGGGGCAATGGTGGCACACAGGGATTGGCTGCAGGACCTGACAGCAGGTCAGATTCTCCATCCAACCACCTGCTTCACACAGCTGGGATTCCCAAGGGAGTACAGGAGGCACGCTGCCTTCTGCAGGAGTACTCTTGTGGATCATACCAACTTAAGTAAAATAAGGGGGCGGGCCTGAGTGTTTGCAGTGGGTTGCTGTGAACAGGCATGGGGTTGAGTGCACTGCCTGGCTCTGGGGGATTCGTCTGACCGTACATATGATAATAAACTATTACTTTGCATTAAACAAAGAAAACCCTAGAAATTAGCTGAATAAACAGAGGTTAAAGTGACTTTATAGTTAAGTGAAAATAATTGTTCAACCCAATAAAATTAAAGATACAGTACAAATATAACTTACCAACACCAGAAGAAATATCGACAAAGTGCTGGGTGCTTCAGCCTTGGTCATCCTGGCTCTCTTCCCGGTACTCAATGGAGGAAAGACAAAGAACACACCGCTCGGTAGTACTATTACCAATAATGCTAAACCACATTTAATAATTTTCAGGCAACAAATCTACTGCTTAAGTAACCAATGCTGTTCTATATTTTTATGTGTGGAGTTCTCAGCCCTAACCAGGGTGTCCCCAGAGTTGTAAACTCACCATCACCTTGTAGTTTTTGAAAAACAAAAAAATAGTAAATTTACACAAAAGTGTACATTTATCTTTGTGAGTCTAATCCGGTGACTTTTATCTGCAGGAACCTCCTGTGGGCTAATTAGCATTAGCCTACCAGCAGTTAGCCCCTGTCAGTTCAGCCCCTTAATGAGATGTCAAAACTGCTTGCAGAGCAGAAACAAAGGCATAACATATGCCTTTCTGCAGGAAGACATGGATGTGAGATACTTGACTCCTATCAGCTCAGGAATGTCAGGAAATGTGCTGAAACCTAACTGACTCAATAATGACCAAAGCCTGGGTAAAATGGATGACGGCAGCCCCACCACTATACAGGAGCTGGTTGGATATGTGTGTAAAAACAGCCAAATTAGATCTTAAGGTGGGCACTCCAGAGCGGAGAAGGAAAAAAAGTAAATTATGGCCTCCTCTTTTGGAAGGGGTTCCTTCCTTTCTTCCCTCCCTTTTATAAGGTACATTATGTCCTATGATTGAAATCCTCCCCCCTCTACATCTGGGCCAGCTACTGGGTCCTCCCAGGTGGGCTGAGCAGATGATACAGGGTCCTCCTTGGGCGATATGTCCACTGCTAGCTTTAAGGCAAATAGATCTTGCTGGGAAAAACAGTGCGACTTATCGGTGAGGTGTATGAGGACAATTTTTTTTTTAAATGACCAAAGTGAGGCCAACTTAATTGTAGTTAAGTATAAAGAGAGACCTGGGGAATCAATGCCTTTGTTCCAGGTTCACAACAGGTCAGTTCGGCAAACAGCTTGTCCCAAAACTACTTTGGTATACCCGGAGTCGCCAAGGATAGAAGGGTTCTACCATATTAGATTTTCCTCAGAACAGTACAGTTTGCAGTAAGGCAAACAGGATGTGCTGAAAAAGTGGAAAGGGTTACCAAGGAACTTTTCTCTCATTGGTTAGGGAATGTCCAGGAGTCATCCCACCCACTGGCTAGCAAATTACACAAAAATAGCATCTCACCTACGGTTCATCATGACATATCTCATTCCACGGAAGATCAGAGGCAGACTGGATCCACAGTCTGTGACTTGTGTGGATACTTGAATGGCTAGAAGTGTTTCCATTTGTATCCAGGTCAAAAAGGTGGACTCCAAGGGTCAATTAGCAGACCTCTGTGCAACTACAGGGACACAACATGCTGAAAGGACCTTGTTCCTGGAGTTCTCAGCTAACCACTAGCAACTGAACCTGCTCTGGACCATGATGGTAGCCTCCGAAGAAGTGAGTGTTATTCTTAACAGTTGGTCCTGATGTGCTGGGGGCCATAGAAGAGACACAAGAAGCTGCTTCACAAAGTCTGAGAAACTGACAAAAAAGTCCCATTTTGAGGGGACTTCATCAAATACAGCTTCAGGCTTGTCTCACTAGAGGATTTAAATTTGTGCTTCATTAAAAAGTCCAAGGACTTGATTTTGAATTTCACGGATGGAGTAATGTCCTTCTGGAGGGTGATGATAATGCCTCAACCATCGTGATAATACTCCTTCGGTCGAATAAAGAAATGACGACCAGCCCATTAGTCATCCTTTCACCCTGAAAGGAACCACAGTCACTGTAGTTTCCTTCAAGTTACAAAATGCTTGGTGACTGACTACTGTTGGTTTTTGCTGGCCATCCACCACACTTTAATCTTTTCTTGCTTTTTAAAAACAAGCTCCCAAAGATGGAGTTTGTTTCTAAAAAACAAAAAGACTAACGACCCCCCACCCTGAGAACTTTTTTTAAGGGTGTGGGGGGTCATTGCTTGTTTTTATTCTGTCCTTCACATCAGGTAAACTGGCAGCAAAAGAAAAAAATAACATTACATGGTTCCCCATAAATAAGCAGACAATGTAATGCCCTTCCTTCAATGGTTCCTACAACTTTGGGCCACCATAGGAAAGTTTACCCCTAGGGAAGCCAACAGATGGGTTATCTGTCAATGGAAAGATCAATGCTCACTGTCTCTAAATGAGGGAAGTGGGCTAAGAGTTTGGCAGACTGGGTACTCTATTGAATTTGTGCCAGAGTTCCCTGCCCATGGAACTCTAAAACAGTCAGGCATCCACTCCAAAGCTAGAAATCTTGATTGGGAGATGGACTCAAAAGTATTTGTCTTACAAGAGCACTTCTTGGCTGCATATTATGAATTCCTCTCACTTTGAGCTTTTCCCACCAAAACTAAAGCCTTAGCATGATCTCTTCCAACAGCTATTCACCTTAGAGAGGACTTTCCCAGATACAGCCTGCAGCCTCACCCCACTAGAGGATTTCAGCTCCCATTTCAGAAATTAAAGGTCTCATTATGAGTTTGGCGGTCCAACCACCATATTACGAGCTAAGCCTATTGAGCCAAGACTGCTGCGGTTCTGCCCGCACCGAAAGGCAGCTCAGACCGCTGTGGTAAAGCCTGTGTTTCTGCAGACTAATTACGAGGTTGCATTCCGCCAGTGTGACCGTGGAGGTCCAACCACCACATATCAACAGGCAGAAATGGACAGTGTAAAGGGATGCACTCATCTGCTGGCAGCCTTACTTGTCAGATGACCCCATGGAGCCCATCACACATGTCCTGCTCCTTCTGATGATCCTAGAAGGTGCACAAAACCAATGCCAAAGTGGATGCCATTGACGATATGTACACCCACCTACCCATATCAGAACACTTAATAACAGATCGTAGTGCTGTCATCCGCATCACGGGGGCACGTCACCGGCATCAAGTACATGTCACATCCCGTAAACAGTCTGAAACATACATCAAGACAGACACATTCACAGTCACAATACACCCCCTTTTGGCAGTTCACTCACACAGCACCACAACACTACACAAAAACACACAACCACACATCTCTGCCACAGGGACAATTAAGGGTGCACAACATTCATCCACATATCATCAACAACACACAAACATCGCTTATACAAAAACAACTCACACAACTCACACACTCTCATTCCACACAGGCCAGGGACTGTTGTCACATACACCACACATATGTATCCACATATCACCAACACACAAACATCGCTTATACAAAAACAACTCACGCACTCTCATTCCACATAGGCCAAGGACTGTTGTCACATACACCACACATATGTATCAGTGTGTCATGGAACTCAGAAAAGCAACACCGGTAAACAGCCCTGCAATGGACACACACATCACACACATCACAGCACAATGAAGCACAATGGTATGCACAATATACACTATGTACACAGTACTTGACAAATTGGGACCGGGACACCAGGAACGCTCAGGGAAGGAAGCTACATGGAACACCTATCACCTTGCAACTGCCCATTAAATAACATTTGCAGAGGACAAGGCCCTGCATGTGTCTCAAGGACAAACAGTACTAGAAACAAATCTCATACTTATCTGCACAATGAGAAAGTGCTAATCAACATGCACATACCAGGCCAACTGCATGGACACACCTCTACAGTAACGAGCTGCAAGGGATACACAACTAAATGGACATATGTACAGTCGAATGAAACAAATCTAGCACAACTGAACACACTACATGTCTGCACTAAGAAAACTCAAGCTAAAACACATCAGATTGATGCATAAGCCATATCAGGGGACAAGTCTAACACCATACATGCTCACATTGGACAACACAAGATGAAATACTCACCAAAACAAACACCACATAATGCCATGACACCACCTTTGCGTTTACACACACATATACATACACTCAACATATACCTTCTTCTTGGGGGACACCAGCACTGCTCACAACGTCAGACACTGTAAATAACAGCAAATTGAGCTGCAAGCAGGTACAAACACACCTAACTGTAGGCACAAAACACAAGTTAATCAGGAACAACAGTGAGATAGAAAAGAAATTACAGGAGAAATGTATGCACTGGCTCAGTAAATTCAACAGGAAACATCAAAGTCCAAAGGCCATTGGCCAGACCATAGAGATGTGCTCCAAAGTAGCTCAGTGTTGTACGAAACTTGACTCCCTACTCCCATGGAACTTCCACAGGAAGGGACATCAAGAGGGCAGGCATGCACCTCAGGGATTATTCAGGGGGTGGCGGGGTGGTATTGGGAGGCAGTGTTTGGGCTTTGGAGGGGTGGTCTTCTTCTTGGGAGGGGTGGTCTTCTTCTTGGGGGAAGTTATGGGTGCTTGTAGGGAGGACAGGCGAGGCCTTGGAGATGGAAGAGATGGCCTGGATGGTGGATGCGGGCCTCTTGGGTTTGGTGCGGGAGGTGGAGAGAACAGGGAAAAGGTCAAGGTATAACAAAAATGTTTTTAAGGGACACAGAGACTGTCAGCAGAAGGGGTCGGGATTTGGAGGTTGAGGGAGTGGTTGTATGCTGCGTAGAGGTGGAGGTTGTGGGTGCTTGCTTATGAGAGGTATGCTTGTGTTTGGTGGGTGTTAGTTCGGGTTGGTGAGTGTGGGTGTTTGTGTGTCTTGGGGGGCTGGAATGTGGAGGCGCTGGTGATGCAGTGATGGGTAGGTGTGTGGCTGTTGGAGTGGCAACTGCATTTATGGTGAATGCGGTGGATGTCTGTGTGTCTGCAGGTAAGGTGCTTGTGGTGAATGTCTGCAGGTCTGCTGGGGCTGTGTCTGCAGGTTTGATGGTTGTGGTGAGTGTGCCACTAACTGTTGGTGTGGTGCCTGTGGGTATGCTGGATGTGGTGTGTGTAATGCTGGGGATGGTGGGGCTGTCAAAGGAAGTTGTGACTGTTGCTGTGTCTATGGGTAGATATTGTTTGTGTGCGTGCCAGTGTGTTTTGTGGAGTTCGTGTTTGTGTGCGTTCTTCTTGTCTGTTGAGTTGGATTTCTGCAGATCGGTCAGTGTGCTTTGAGTAGGTAGGGCAAGGGTGATTTGGAGTGGGAAAAGGAAGGTGGAGGGGAGACAGAAGGTGGTGGGGTGACCAGGTTGGTGAGGAGGCCAGAGCCTGAAAAGATCCCTGTAGGCCAGACATTGCACCATCAATACCTTCCAGGTATGCGTTGGTTTGCTGAAATTGTGTGGCCAATCTCTGGATGGTATTCGCAGTGACTGTCTGACCCACAGAGATACTTCTCAGGAGGTCAATAGCTTCCTCAATGAGGGCATCAGGGGCAACAGGTGCTGGGGTAGAGGTCACGCCCAGCCGCTTAGGTGAGCAGGCATAGCCAACTAGGTGGGGAGCAACAGGGAGGGCAGTGATAGAACAGGGGGTGGCGGACAAGGATGGTACTCAGTGATTCCCCGATGGGTCCGCCACCACTAGGGAGTTGCCACCGGAGGAGGAATCAGATGATGATGATGAGGATGTTCTGTTCTCCCCCATTGCACTTGCCTCACCCTCTGGGCCACTGAGTTCCTCTGTTAGTTGTTTCTTGACCTGAGGTTCCAAGGCCAGATGCTTCCCCACTTGGCTCTGCCCTGTCTCCTTCACTTGCCTGTGCCAATGCTGCAAATTCAAAGAGGGATAGGGTCATCACATGTTCATGAACACACTTGAACAATAGCTCTGATTTCAAACCCAATCACAATGTGAAGTAGGCCCCAGCAACAAACTCCACCTAAGAGGCCCATACATGGGCCATACCATATGCTTGCATGTCAATGGAACTGTCAATAGGTGCCCACAGGAAAATCAGGATCTCACAATACTACAATTGCATGGCTGAAATTGTGCAATCACAATAACCAGTCAACCATTTGGGGACACCATCACCCACAAAGCGTTGCCCCATGAAGCAGACCTCATTTAGCAAACAAATGTAGGCCAATGCAAAGTCCATTCCATAAATCCTACACAAGGACCTGCACACATCCATTTGTCACATACATTATGGCCCTTCAATAAGAAATAATGCTATAAAAATGTTGAGGGCAAAACTGAAATAGCCTGAGAAAAGTTACATGGAAATACCCATGTCACACTGGGAAAATATCATCAATTTACACCTCACCAAGTGTTTTTGTTCCAATAGATTCAAGGAGGTAGTATCAATGTCATACAGATAGACCACGCATGTGGATTGAAATGAACACTGTAGACATCATGTCCAATATGTCAGGGAGAGATGTCCCCAAAAACACAACACAAGCAATCAACAAGCCCCACAATAATCACCACTAATGTCTGGCACACTTTACAATGACATAGTCTTAGTCTATTAGTAGAAGCCATCAGTCCTTTGCATTTTGGGGAGACACAAAAGTAGCAAGGACTTGTAGTAGGCTCACAACATGTTTCCCAATGGGAAGTTACATCACCATCCCCATCATGGTCACGCAAACCCAGATGTCTGTCTGTCTATGGATGTGTGCCAATACCCAAAGAAATTTATCTAAAAATTAACTGCAAGCCACTCCATGATGCTTGCCAACAGTCAGGGTGCATACCTTAACCTTTACACACCACACCAATCTCAAAGATATTCACATTGTGGCTAAAAGGGCTAGGCTTACCTGTAATGTCCCTTATTACTACTGTAGTAGTACATGTCAAATGACATGCTATGATGCATGAGGGAATGTGTCAGCAAATAAACAATGGTGACACACTCCTGTATGTGGCACAATATTGAATGTATCGTTGTTGTAAATGTACTATTACAAAAACAGTTTGCCAGTTTAAGGGAATAGGTGAGGGAATATAGACATCATCCGCTCAACATAGTAGACCATGCATGACACTGCACTTTACAAATGTTTCCTAACAAAAAAAGGGCACATGCTGACATGTAGGCCCAAGGAATGTTGGTAACAGTGATGGCACATAATTCATGTCAATTGGCATTCCCCACTTACCAAGAGAAAGTAGTGATCTATAGCTGCACACAAAGAACAATGTAAGCCCTGTCACTTGTATGTTGGACACTTTCACATCACAGACTGCAGTGAGGTGCCAGCAATCATCATACACTGAGAAAACAAGCTTCTGGGTGGCATATTTCAACATACACATTTACACAGACACATGGCCGAGTACAGTGATCTATCACCTACTTACTTGTGACCTGGAACACTGAGGAGTAGTGGCCTGTTACATAGAAATTACACAGTACAACAACAAACAGTATATGATTGTTAATTCTACACAGCCATATGCGGTCTTTTCAGAGTGAGAGGTGTTAGGATTCCACCCAGTTTTTTTCCTGG
The DNA here is from genome assembly GCF_031143425.1 of Pleurodeles waltl. NCBI lineage: Eukaryota > Metazoa > Chordata > Amphibia > Caudata > Salamandridae > Pleurodeles > Pleurodeles waltl. The sequence goes on from NC_090448.1 coordinate 1,071,657,019, forward strand.
GTCCTTGATCAAATAGCAAGGCACATCAGTACAAATCACATGACATGTCAACACAAATAATCTCTCCTTCACTGAGTGAGGAGGACTCAGGGGGAGCAGTCAGAACATCACTCAATCACTAGACAATGGGACAGGCAGGATATGGCCTATACTCACTCCCTTGTGGCTGCTGTGCTGTCCTCAAATTCCCGTGAAGCTCCAGATAGGCCACCACCAGAATGCAGACCATTAGCGGGGGTCATGTTCCAACAGGCACCCCGCCTACGTTGGGAGGACAGGCCCAGCTGGGCCTCAGCAATCTTCCGGGCCCAGCATCTCAGGTCCTCCCACCTCTTTCTGCAGTGTGAGCTCCACTGGCTGTGGACCCCAAGGGACCACACCTTCTTGGCAATGGCCCTACAATACCCTTTCTTTTGATGGGCATTGACCTGCTTGGATACAAAAGACAAATCAAGAAATCATGATCATAAATATCATCACAAATGATTGAGTCACATATATGTCAGTTACATCAAGCTATCACTTTCCCATATTGTCAGTTCTCCCCAATTGTGGCCCATTCAAGCAAATAAGTACAGGGATATGACTCAAGACAAACATTTCCCAATCTTCAGACCAACCCACCATCCTGCTCAGGCCCTACGATGACGAGGCAGGCTTACTGAGATCTTGTGGGACATGTCAGAGCAGCCTGGCTGAGATGTGAGCCACTATGAGACATATCACACCTCTGTGGCTTCTGCAAGGTAGAATCCTTCAGCATGAATGTACCAACACATTCACACTCTGTGAGGATGCCTGTCTGCAACCCGTCCCCACAGGCTAATGCCAGAGTACACACTCCAACATCACACATGTGTAACAATCAGAGGACTGGCATGGCGAGCACAGAAAGTGTCTACTCCATATGTGGACGTTTGCAATAACCAATGAAAACTCATGTCACTTAAGGGGGTGGGTTCTGTGGTATCTACCTGTACCACAGAACACAATGTTGGGCATTTGCTTCCATCCTACAGATATGGTATCCAAAAAGCAAAGGCATGCATTGACCACTTTCTGTTATGTCACTAAGGTACTGAATCACATATCATGGTCTCCCAGGAATCAACACACTGTCTGCACTGTGGGACTGTCATTTATGCAATAAGCCTTCACAGGACAAATATGACCTGTATGAAGGTGACAAAAGGGCTTTGGGAGTAAGGAACCTGTCAGGGGTCAGAGACACACATTGACAATAATGCTAAATGCACATCTGTCACAGATCAGTAACCCATCCCTATACCCATTCCCAATCTGATCAAAGGAATGAATGAGGCATTCTGGGAAGCATTTTACAACAGCCCCTCATATTTGCCACATGACAGGATCTGCTGGTGCACAGAGTGGGCACAGTGACACAGCTGCATAGCCACAGAGACGCCAGCCCAGTCAAGACTATGACCCATACTGGGAGATACATATGGCAGGCCCTGGTCTCTGCAGACACATACATACATGACACCACATTCCCATCACCTCCATGCTTAACAGTACATCATAGCCACCAGTAAATTGGCATGTTTTGTGTGTGGCAACCTGGAGGGCAAAGAGAGTAATGGCATGCCTTACCAACAACAGTCTAGCAAGGGCAGATGTGCAAAGAAATCTCTGTGGCAACATACATCTATCACACATTACTGACAACTGACTCAACAAGATGCATACTCAGCTCATGCCACAGGTACATAGCATTTTTCAAGTCGCAAAAGGGCTGATTCTGCGAATTGGCCCGTTTGCGACGAAAAAAGTTTTTTTGGGATGTACAAATCCCAAATTGCTGTTCAGTAACTTGTCACTGAATCACAATTTGGGTTTTACAATTCAGTAGTAGGAACGGGCATGTACAGGGCTTCCCTCCCAAAAACCAAATCTAAATGGTATGTCTGATTGTTTTGCAACCATGAATGCGGCTGCAAAACAATTGCAGTTAACACCAATTTCAAATTGGTGTTAACCCATTCGCAAATGAGAAGGGTTCCCCAAGGGACCCGGTTTCCCTTTCTGAATGATAGTGAAAGTATTTTTTCAGAGCAGGCAGTGGTCATTTTCATTTTTCTTTTTGAAATGCATCCCATTTTCCTTCAAAGAAAGGGATCTGCATTTTAAAATAAAAAACTCTTTATTTAAAATGCAGTCACAGACATGGTGGTCTGCTTTCCCCGCCATCGCTGTGAGTGCAGCCGTTCCCAATGAGGTTGTAAATTGCAACCTACCTCATGAACATTGATGAGGCAGGTCATTTGCAACCCCATTGGGAATTTCAAACATTTTATTTTGTGACTCACAATTTGCGATTCCCAATTGGATCAAAAATTCAAGTCGCAAAACAAAAGTTTGCACATCTGGCCCCTAGTTATATGCATCCAACACAAGGTGGATCATGCAACATGATGAACACACACCACAATGTGAATGAATTCAACGTGTGGCAATGGCCACCAATACATGCACATTGATGACACACAGACAGAACCTACAGGCACATTAGTATTTGATCTGCCACACATTGGAAATTCTAGTCTGTGAGGTGCAAAAGTGTAATGAAGTACAGAGAGAACTGTGCACAGGGGCCACACACCTGCTCCTCTGGTGCAACATAGAGCCGTTCATACAGGGGTAGGACCTCAGTCACCAGCCTCTCCAACTCCTCTGATGGGAACGCAAGGGCCCTATCACCTGCTGGACGTGGCATGATTGCCCCGGAGGCAGTAGACAGCAGCTCAGTAGAGGAGGTCTTGTTGGCAGAAGTGTCAGGAATCAAGTGAGGGATTTTGCAGAACATGGCGGTCACGTCTGCCACGTACCTGGTCGTCACTGCCGGCGGACACAGCCATTGGCCTGCGACTGCCACTTGTTACAACTTTAGCCTATGACTCTGTCCACCACGGCTGTAACCTCCTACCGCCATGACGACTTCCGCTGGAGGTTGCGGATGGTTCCAAATGTCCTATGGAGTAGGTCAAGGCAGGCGCCATTTTAGTGGCATGAAATGCAGGATTGGGTTCTTAACACTGCATCACACCACGGAAAATGTTGTTTTTTGCACAAAGACTAGCTCATCTTGTCTTGTCATGTAGGTCCCACGACTCAAACACTGATGTTGTATGTTGCAGGGCACAGATGGCAATTCACAATAGGGCACAGTCCACCCCTTTCAAAGGTTATTTTTGTGCTCAGTACATCCAGTCACATTCCAAGGGACATTTGTGATAGACATTTTGGTTTAGATCCAGATACATGTTGTGTACAAATGTGTGGCAAACCAAGGGGGTGACATTTGAACTGTCATTAACAGCTGTGATGTGTACTGTTAGCCTTGTCAATTCCTTATAAATTGTCTTGTCATATGTTAACCTTGACATGTATCATGTATATTGCTATGGACACAATGACTAATTTTAGAACTAATTTCCTGTCATATTTAGGTACCAAGAGAGAGGGAGGATGCAACAACCACTGGTCTACCATCCACTGCCAGACCTTCAGACCAAGGAAAGAAAAGTATATTATACTCCTATACCATCTAAATCAGCAAACACTAGTGGATCTATGTTGTCAGTTGAACCTAGATCTGATGCTAGCTACTAGTAATCCAAACAGCATACCACCTATTGTACAAGTCATGTCAGTGTTGCACTTCCTAGTCATAGAGTCCTTCCAACATAGAGTGGGCCAAACCTGTGGCATGTCCCAACCTAAGTTCAGTCTGGTATTGAAGGATGTCCACGCATCAATGTTGAAACATCTGGGCAGCTACATCCACTTTTTCCAACATGGGGATTAGAGCCCATATGGAGGCTGACTTTTATGGTTATGCACACATTCCACACATTGTGGGGACTATTGATGGCACACATGTTGGCTTGGTCGCACCACATGCCAAGGAACAAGTACACCGCAACTGAAAGAACTTCCATTCCATCAACGTCCAAGTTGTATGTTTGGTGGATCTCTACATTTCACATGTCTGTGCCCATTTCCCGGGTTCAGTCCAAGATGCCTTCATTATGCGGAACAGCACAATACATCAATTGATGTCACACTGTAGCCAGAGCCTGGCTGGTTGGTAAGTCACATCTGTCCTGTTTGTATGTGTGCAATGTCTGGTGAGGATTTACTGATAAGAGGAACTCATTGTTGCACATATGTCCCATTCCTTAACAGGAGACTCAGCATATCCAAATGGTCCTTCGTTGTGGACGCTGCTATGTTATCCAACTACTCCAGGGGAAGTCTGCTTCAATAAGGCCGGTGTAAGAACAAGGCCAGTAGTGTATCGGGCTTTTGGGTTTCTGAAGCCCAGTTTAATGTGCCTGGACCAGACTGGTGGAGCTCTCCACTACCTACCTGGGAAAATACATAAGATCATTGTGGCCTGCTGCATTCTCTACAACATTGCCCTGAGGAGGAACATCCCATACATCCCAGAGGAGTAGTAGCCTGCAGTGCCACCAGGTGAGCCCTCTGAAATGACAAGTGAGGATGACAGTGGTGAAGAGGAAGGAACTGACTTGCAGGAAGATCTCATCAATAACTACTTTTCTTGAGTATAAGTATGTCATGTGATATAATGACTGTGACTGTATGAAGGACTGTAGTTGTCAGAATGTGTGGACTTAAGTGTCTTGCCATTACACTGGGGAGCTACCGCTCAGCAATATTGAGCCAAAGAGTGCTTGAAGAGTTAGCCTCTGACATATCCCCACCTTGATGCAGTTGCTTTGTTTGTGTCAGTCTCATTGCAATGTAACTTCATTTCCAGATGCTTGCTATATGATTTGTGTAATAGGTATGTTTTCATATCTATGTTCCTCGTTTTGTCTATTTCCAGGTAACTTTACTCTGCCATCCTCACGTGGGCATTTCAGAGTTCTGACATTGGCAGGTATGTGATGCTGTTCTGACAAAGAAAGTGGCCATCAACTGTTCCAGCTAATGCAGGTCACAGATTTGAGGTGTGCAAGCTGTGTGACAAGCGAATTAGGCCAATGTGTGGGTGGAAGTACTGAAGTACACATTTTACTTGTCTAGTGCTGTGGTGGGCCCATTGCTTCATGTATGCAATCCTATGGCCATGAAATATGTTATCAGTAAGTGCAAGCCAGACATTCACCCTTCAAATAGACTAAACACTCAACTTGCATGACCTGTATGTAGCTGTAGGTATGTTTCATCATTGCAGGCCAAAGTGTCTGAGCCACAACACTGACATAAGTTTGTATCACACCACCGGCATACCACTGGATTATGATGGACCTGTGATCAGAAACTGTTGTACTGCCCCCGTCTGTATCTTGGGTTCTGTGATGTTGGTTTACTTGGTTTTGGTTTGAGATAAGGCTCAAGCTAGGGACACCATTCACTTCTCTGTTTGCTTATTCTATAGGACAATGTCTGACAAGGCCCTTCCTGTCTGTAGTCTGGGGGTTTGGACCTCCGTATATCTACCTTGACACAATATGAGTCAGCCATTCTTGGTTCTGACAGTCTAGACATATGGACAGCCTATGTGATGTATAATGAAATAAAACGTTTGGTGTGAACAGATACTTGCACCAATGTGTTTGTGTGTGTTGGTTGTAATCCTTGGCGGAATGCTGTACTTACAAAACATCCTTCCTTGCACTAGTATCTTGTGTCTTGATCATTTGCTTCATATGATCTTACATTTCTACATAGCAACAACTGAAACAGAAGCAAGCAGACTAAAACTTTGTGATAGGTGGATTTATTGAACATTTGGGCATAAACTGATATTGGATCATGATGGGAAAGAAAAGTGAAGGATTCCTTCATGGTGGATGAAATCATTGGAGTAAATGACACAGCATCGTAAGTCCAATGTCCAGTGTACTCCTCCCATAGGAAATGGAAAGTGGTTGAAGAACAGTAAACAGAGTGAATATGTGGCACACAAAGGAGTTCCTTCAAGAAGAGTTCAGTTGCTGGCCGTTGGTGGTGTTTGGCCATCTGCACCTTCTGAATTCTTTACTGGACATCCCCGCTTGTGTGCAGAGGGAAGCAGCAGCTACAGAGGCAGGTTTTTTTCTCCTGACAGGTCCTCACTTCCAATAACTGGCACTGAAGACAAGAGGCCCGGTGTTAGTGTGCTAAACAAAGGGGTTGACTGTTGCTGATGATCCCTGATCAAGGTACTGTTAATGTCCCTCACCACCCCTGTTAGGGAGGCCAGGATGGTATTGGTGGCCCGCACTGCTGATGCATTTCCCTATGGATGTCTCTCTGCAGCTGCTTGATCTCCTAGAGTTCAGTACGTACCTGGCCAATCATGCCTTGGGACTCTTGATAGACCCCCAAGACTTGACTGATGGAGTCCTGGACAGGAGCATCCCCAGTGGCCCCTCCCCAGTGGCCAACAACATCTCTCCAACACACCCTACCCCCACAGACGAGTTCCCTTCCCACAGGGTGCCTCCTCCCACGAGTTCTAGGACCATCATTGTCCGAGGTGTTGTGCTGCAACTCAGGAACCTGGACTGGGGGGAATAGGATGGTAGGCACTGTCCTAGGGACACGGGTTGGGGGGCAAATGGCTGCCTGTGATGTCAAGGCAACCAGACTGGGAGATAATTATGTGGGCACAATGATACTTACTGTAGGGGTCTGACCAGCTTGCCCAGATGGGTCAGAATCATCCTCCACATCCAGACATTTAGGAGTGTCATGATCACTGAGAGCTTCATCCAGAGGGGTGGTTGCAGTTTCATCTGTGGCGTCCTTATGCCCAGTGACAGCTCTACATGTTGAAGTGAAAGATACAATGTTACTTGTGGTATTGTGACATCTACCTCCAAAACTTAACAGTGGCATTTTGCACAGCTGGTGTACAAAGTTGATTTTCAGGTGATCCTGTTGTGAAAGGTACCCATGCTATTGGTTGTAATGAGCTGACATTTGTGAAGCATGCCAATTCCATTAAAATCCAGCAACTGCTGAATTTAGCTGTTTATTAGCCCCTGGGAGGATAGGCAGATATTTATATCTTGCCCGCAGTGCAGGCAAAACAGTGGCTGGACAGGAAGTGGCTTTGAATATTTTGGGGCATAGTTGAACGTTATGCAGGCAGAACCAGGAGTTTGTTGTATATGTGACTAGAGTCATCCTGTAGTCAGTGCATTGTGAATGTGTCTGAAGCTGTTGTGTAGCCATTTTTGTTATGGCTTTATACACCTTATCTTAGCAAACTAGGCCTGGCGCTGTGCACTTTAACCTAGACATATTTTATTCAGCTTTGTTTTAATATTTTAACAATAGCCACATTTGTGGTCTTGTTTTATTTACTCTATCTAGCTGTTCTTTGCCTAGGCTAGCACTGCGTTCTTAAATAAGATATTTTTTTCACTCTGTGCTATGCTTTTCTCAAGGCTGCAGTAAGATAGGTTGCCGGCAAACGTGGTATGCTTTGTCTCTAATGTTCACAGAAACATACACACTCTTACGTGGGCATCCTTTTTTTGCTGTTTTATTATAAAAACACTACTTTGACACATGTACGTTAGAGGGAGATTCCAGCCAGATGATCACGACTGTATGCTGATTGCTGAGTGCTTTGCTGCAGCTGCTTATGTAAGCTACAGGTATGAGGGATGATGTCTTCCCAGGGGAACCTGAAGGGCAAAATTGAAGCTTAACATGCTGTGGTCTGACATAGGCAAGGTAGGAGCTATTTTTAGATGATTCTAGTGACAATATGTTAGTGTTATATTTATGTTTCACTCTCCTTGTCACAATTTTAATCCTGTCATGCTAAGATGCAGTCCCTTCAATAAAACCTTATTGTACTGAACTATACTCTGCCTCTGATTGCCCTTGCATACGTGAAACTAATATAACTGAGAGAAACGGATGAGATCTGAGTGACCACGATTTCCCTGAGGAGTCAATTGTGTCATGCGCTCGGTTGCCCTATCATCCCTGCTCTTGGGTGGAAATGAGACCTTGCTAGTTAGCCAGAACAAAACCTGGATTAGGCCCTGCAGTGGGTTCAGACACAGTCGACCACAGTGCAAGTGATTCTGCCACCCAAATCCAGTAGTCGCATTAGAATAATGAGAGCCTACTCGGCATGGCGCCACCAACGTTTGGAGAGGCACAAATCTTTGGGTCCTCCTCAGTATCTCTGTCTCACTACATGCAAAGACACCTCAGTACTATATACTGAGACGTCAGTGGTATTGAGGATTTTCCTCCTCAGCTATGTAGGGAGTACTTAACTAACGCTGTAGGTTGTTCAAGCTTGAACTCTATAAGGATAATCCCCATTTGGTGTGCTTATTTCTGAACAAAATTACCATTCGTCATGGTAAACCTACAACAGGTAGCAATTGCAGTCAGTATGCAACCACCCCTAACTACACATTTATTGGCATATAGCCTAATGGCCCAGGGGGGTCCATTTACATTTGTTGTTCATACTCATCCAGCCTATAGAACAGAAATTTTCTATTCTTGGGTCACATTTCCAGCAGCTGATGGGAACACAAATACATTTCACCACTATACACCTGCAAACATACCTGCACAATACAGAGCATATGCATACCTAGACATACCTCTATCCTATCAAGAACATAATAGTTGGCTTGATGGCACCCTACCCCATACAATTCTATATATTAGGTTAGGTCCTCTAAGTAATAATGGCCCTACCTGGCCTTCATTGGACACATATACACCATTCCCTGCTGCAGCAACCTTGACTGTGGCTGAAGTCCGTTGGTTACATGCTGAGCTTACGGCAATATACAGACGATTAGTATAATTTGTAATGCAAACATTAAACACAAACACAGCATGTGCTGCCCTGGAGCAACTACATGCAGTAACGCCAGGCATCAATCCTGCAACTTTACATTTGATCATGGGTAAAGTACCCACCAAACGAGAAGAAATTCTGTTTTGGTTAGCTCAAAAAATAAATGAACTGGGAGCAGTATTTCCCCATATGGGACCTCAGGATCAGCATAGAATATTAACTATGTGCTTGCCATTTGGGATGGTTCCCACAGTAGATAACTGCAATACTTTAGGCATGGCATTTGCCACTCTCTATACTACCGCACATGGTACACCAACACTTTCCAATTTACCGGAAGTGTTAAAACAAATTCAAGATGAATACGGGCTACCTTGGCCCTGGACTTGGGCATGCAACTTATGGGCAATTTTGCCACTGTATCTTCAATTATATTAAGTAACCTTAAAGGGGAAGCATTTGCACTAGCAGTGCGCATGTGGCTCCGGGACGTTCCTCCACAGGATCAAGAACGTGAGCTGCCAAAGATTATTGCGGAGACCTACTCTAGTATTGGTCGAGATAGTCTGTGGGCCAGACCAACAAAACCACAGTATCAGGGTAAATCTAATAAAGATCCTACCAAGCAAGCTCCTGAGGGTTCTAAAAAACACTGGGATAAAAAACAACAAACACCTAAAAAAGAAAGGGGAGAATTTCCGCATACGGAGACCCCACAGAATAGATAAAATCTCAGAAATAGAGATAATATAAAAACGCCAGACAGATATCAATATACTGATACACGCTAATCTCATTCTTTCAGGACTAACCGGAAAAATGCAGTGAGAGAGGTGGCCGGTCAGAGCGAAGAACAAAGTATGTGAAACCAAGCCAGGAATCACAACGTCCTACAGAAGTTTCTGTTAAAAAAAGAAGAGAAACTTGCCCAACAAAAACCACACTTCAAAAAGAAAAAAGTGGCAGCAGTTGCGATTCGTCATGCCACTCATGAAGAGGGCTCTATTGAAGAACAAGAAATCGGCACTACCTCTGCTAGACAGCTTGGCAGTGGTCACAAACATTCACCAGCATTTTCAAGATCTTCTGGAGGTGATAGCAACTGATGACTTCTTGCAAGTTGTAACAGCGGACATGCGTGTCTCCACGCCTGATAGGGTGTACAAAGTAACGTTACAGTTAGAAGGAGATATTGAGCGCACAATAGATGCAATCTTTTGGGACCACGCCATAAACATATATAATATTCTACTGTCCGAAAGGGATTGGCCACCTGAATTTGTCCGTACTTGCCCATATGGGGAAGATGTTATCAAATCTTCTTTCTCGCCCCTAGTTACAGATGAGCTCGCAGAATCCTACGCCATTGATTGGGCATTGGCCCCAGAAAACATCGCAGAAAGCGCTTCTTATATCTCAACCACGTAGGGTGGGATAAAGGTTCCCCCCATCATGTAGTTCTGATTAAGAATCAACCCCAACCACAATATCCAATAAATCATGATGCTCAGGCACCTGTGAGGTAAATCCTCACACAAGTACCAGAGTGTGATCAAACCATGTGTCTCACCAATAAATAATCCTTTATTCCCAGTAGCTAAACTGAGCCATTTGTACAGAATAGTCTTAGACTACAGACATTTAAACAGTCATACACGCACATTTGCTATACAAAACTCTCACAGCACAGGACTTGTGAACAACATAGTGTGCAAAAAATAAAAAACAATGCTGGACATTTCCAATGGTTTCTTCTGTCAAAATATAGCAACTGAGAGTAGAGACTTAACAAGTTTCAGTGCACTAGGCTCGCAGAATTTTTTTGTAGTTTACCCCAAGGGTACTAGAACACTCCAGGACTATTTGCGGCTCGTGTGACTTCAATATTGCATGACATTGACCCTGAAGCATTGTCCTATGTAGATTATATCTATCTCACGGATGATGAATTACTGCAACATCTAAGACGGGTAGCCTGCATTGTTGTAGGATTTTCCAAATTCAGCTATAAATTAAAATTAAAAAAACTAAAATAGCCTTCCTTAGTGTCCTGTTTTTAGGATACGTGCTATCAAGTGAAGGAAAGAGCCTAGTGCCACCATTCTTGGAAAAATGCGCATGGTTACAACATCCAAATGCCATTAAAAAACTTCAATCCTTATTGGGTTTCCTAAAACAGTCAAACACACATGCATTCTCAGAGCTTTACAAACAGTCATGCTTGCAGCACAACACACACACAAGGGACAATAAAAAACATCTGGACATCAGAGTAATCAATGGTGTCATTGGTTTCACCTATGTAACTTTTAATGAGGGTTAGACAGTCCCGATTGCATACAAATCACATTTGTATTCAGCAGCTGAACAACATTTTGCTCCCCCATTAGAACTTTCTCACTGCTGTTCAGATGGCTGTCATTAAAGAAAGACCACTAGCCCAGGGGAAACGCATAATTGTCGTACCTCCAATCCCAGCCCATGAGGCTCTTATAAAAGCAAGCGATCCGAATGCTAAAGCATTACATCCATGATGAATTCAATGGGCAACATCTTTGACAGCCACTGATGTCAACTATATCTTTGACCCAAAATTACAAACACAAGAATTATTGCAATATGAACTAGAATACCCAGTTCCGACAAATACATTGCCTATTGATCAATATCAAAGAGTCATGTACACCGAAGGCTCAGCACAACCTGCAATAGGCACAAAGCACCAATACTCAGCTGCTTGCGCAGTTGTAAGAGGATATATGGAGGGTAATAAGTTTTATCCACAACATACTTTCACGCAAACCCTAGGGGATTGCAATGCACAACTGGCAGAGCTAAAGGCTCTGGTGATGGCACTGGACCATATGGATCCTGCACAGCTAACACTGATTGTTTGTGATTCGTACTATTGTGTCCAGCCCTTCAATGAATACTTGCAATACTGACACCAGAATGGGTTCAGAGATTCCAAAGGCAACACCATAAAACACAGGCTTCAGTAGCAGATCTGAAGGAAACTACCAAATGTCCATGTTGTACATACACTTGGACACCAGCGCGTTGGAATAAACGTTGCTGGAAATACACTGGCTGATGAAGCAGCCAAATTAGCAATAGCTACGGTTGCTGTTGCTGCAGTAACTCATTCTCATTCATTTCTGCTGTACCAATTCCTGATGGGATTGTTACATTTGATATATAAGGCCTCACGGACGACATTCTAATACCATATGTGTGTAAACTTTCTATGAACGATGTAATGATACCCAAAGTTGTTTCTGATGACTGGGATGTGAAAACAGTTGATTCTATGATGAATGAATTGCAGTATTTTACTGTATTTGAAAGTGGGGATGTTTATCAATCCAAAGAGAATTATGGTGACATGTTTTGCTATAATTATTTTCGACACCTTTTCATTCACAGAGCTAGTACCCCAAAAACTATTTTTAATTGCACACAATGGGAACATTGTCCAACTCCACCACAAGGGAGTTCTAAAACATATTCTGAAAAATTTGCATAATTTTCTGGACACAATGTTAAAAATGCTGAGTCACATCATTTCAAATTGCCATTGATGGAAAATGTACATATATTATTGACAGATACAAAATTAATTTATTCGGATTCCTTTGTTTTCCAGTTGGCTATAGAAGGCTATGAATAGTGGTTGAAGTCGATTGACTTAAAAAGTGTGGGGGGAACAAAAAATTGGCAAATAAGGGGAAAGGAAGTTTTAATTAGAGCACGCCTGATACCTGTTCAAATGATATTTGTAACTGAAACAGCACAAGAGACAAGTTGTTTAGGCTTAGCAAAGATTAAGGATTTGAATGCGCCCAGTATTCCTTGGCAAAAGTGTCTAAATGCAACTGAAGATCAGCTCGATGAACGGGTCCAGAACGGCACGTTTAATGCTTCACTTTCACGTCCTGATGGGGTGGTTATTGTGGCCAATAGATACCAATGAGTGTCATAAATGTTTTATAAACTCCACTGGGTTTTTAGAACAAGTAGGCCAGAACCTCGCTATGTGCCATCTGAACATGTGGGTATAGTAACAACATACAGTGTAGGGAAACTATGCCAGCAATGATTGAAGAGTTCCTCACTAGATGCTGTTAGAGAACACCTTAGTCTCCTGTCTAATAACACTGACTTACAGGATTTACTGTTAGGCCCCAGAAAACATCGCAGAAAGCGCTTCTTATATGCAGTCTATAATGAAATTGGGAAGCTTTCTCAACAAGAAGCTGCTGCCCGGTTAAGGCAAATAGATCAGGAAAACTTGCAGAAGGCATTAGCTGTTGTAGATAATAAGATTAATACCCTGTCCGACTGGATATACCCCTTAAACATTGTTTCTTCTGCAATAGACATATCACAAAGTGACAATGTCTTCTTTACTCCATGGGCAGAGTAAACTAAGGTCCATTATGCAGTTAGGTTGGACACTACAAAAACTGAAGGCAGGTCACGTTCCCTGGCAACACGTTAGCGCAAGGGACAGATTTTCCACATTTAATTTAACAAGACAATTAATGGCTAAGAAAAAAGTGACTTATGTCATGTTAAATATTGAAAATGTTGTTTTTTACTGTGGCTGAAATATCAGCTGTTGAGAGGTTAATACACAGGGTTATTAATCTGCCTATTTCAACACTTCATTTCACGTCCTGCTCAAAACACATTCCAATAGGCAAATATGAAAGGCTAGGAGATAGTTACATCCATAAGGTGTGGGAGCTACCCTTCTCGTACAAATGCCTCAGTGGCATGAAAGAGGTCTTTCTTAGCGGTAGTGAAAGCAAGACTTCTGTCAGCCATTCGATGGTTTGTAAACAGCTGTCCTTGCATGGGGCATGTAATGCTTCGGCAGCGAACCTGGCTTGTTATCTGAAGGGAGTCCCAATTCTTTTGAATAGACCTGTGTTTCAGGTGCTCTCGAATGGAAGCTAAGATTGTTACATGCTGTGAGAACGTACTTTTTCCTCCTACACGACAAAGGCAAGTAGTTGAGATTTGGCCCCATATCGCTACTTCAAATGTGAATTTTGACACGCTGAGCAGACTCAAGGCTTTATTGTTTCAAAAACATGTGGCACTCACATCTGCACGTAAGACCTATGCGCTTCAGGTTGCAAGGTCATCAGCAGAGATACAGTCCCTTTTAAGTACCAACTTCCCAAGACACTTTGGTGAGCTCGTGGGACAAATATGTAATGTGTCCAATACTACTTGAATCACAAATTTCTTTAAGACTGTTGTTTCTGGTTTCATTCACATTTTCTCCTCTATATTCGGCTTAATACCTTCAGCCATCTACTCAATATCATCCAGTATTTTTGTGGGATTTCAGATAACTTTGGCTATAATAGGTGGCGTTTTGCGATTGCTACTTTTTCTGCGCAATGGCTGACCCATAACAACAAGGAGGACTGAAAGAGCACCCACCAGCGCAGCTGTGTCGTGAATGCATGATGCAGTACTTTGGAGCAACACTCTTGGAGCAATTGGAGTGTGACCGGTCATTCGGACCGGTTTTGCATTGTGTGCAGACCAATTTTCGATGCCTCTGGTGCTCATTTGAACATGCAGTGAAAGTTTTTTCTTTCTTCGCACCACTTGCTTTCATTGGACGCTGATCTGTTGATGTTCTCGTTGAGTGCTCATTACCAGACATGCACGTTGAGGGTGCATTTGCTACGGGAAGCTGCCTATGAGTTGCCCTTCGTGGAATGTGCAGCTCTAAACTTATTGTTGGGCACACCATGGAATGCTGCTGCCTTGGCTGGAGCTTAGGTTTTGAAACATGGATGTTCCTTGGTTTTCCTTGGCGATGAACTTCCTACCTTACCACCTGCAGAAGTGGAAGATTTCCTGTCTTCAATTATCCCGGATTCCATTGGCAACTTCCAAAATGACTCTGACTCTTGAAATTCGCCCTTTTTAACACCACAATTAACATTTTAAATTGTCCTTTTTACATGTGTGGAAGTGTCTTTTAAATTGTCATTATTGACTTTCTTACATATATATATATATATATGCCTTAGGTTGAATTTTAGTAGCGGTCGTGGCGGTCTGCCCGTCATATTATGAACATGGGGCAGAGCCGTTATGTTTGAAATGCTGCCACTGCCAGGCTGCTGCCAGCCAACCATCGTGAGTCTGGCAGTCCCAGAACCACCAGACTCATAATGAGGGCCTTAGTATTTTACTACAGTGGCATTTTATATAAATGAACGGTAACAAACTTGTCGGCCATTATCTAGATGATTTCCTTTTTGTTACTGAAAACAACACAAACAAATGTTTAAAAGTGTTACAGAATTTGCAAGCCATGACACAGCTTGATGTACGATTGGCCCCAGAAAAAACAGACGGTCCATATACTAGGTTAACATTCTTGGGGAATGAAATTGATACTATAGAAATGGTAGCTAGGCTTCCTGCTACAAGGTACAAGAGATAAAGGGGGTCATTCTGACCTTGGCGGTCCATGACCG
The DNA here is from genome assembly GCF_031143425.1 of Pleurodeles waltl. Classification (NCBI taxonomy): domain Eukaryota; kingdom Metazoa; phylum Chordata; class Amphibia; order Caudata; family Salamandridae; genus Pleurodeles; species Pleurodeles waltl. The sequence goes on from NC_090448.1 coordinate 1,071,672,352, forward strand.
CCATGGCGGAGTGCGGCGGAAACACCGCCAACAGGCTGGCGGTGCTTCCTGGGCGATTCTGACCGCGGCGGTAAAGCCGCGGTCGGAAAAGGGAAGCCGGCGGTTTCCCGCCGGTTTCCCGCTGGCCCAGGGAACCCGCCATGGCGGCGCTGCTTGCAGCACCGCCATGGGGATTCCGACCGCCTTCCCGCCAGCCTGTTTCTGGCGGTGTCCACCGCCAGAACCAGGATGGCGGGAACTGGTGCTGTGGGGCCGCTGGGGGGCCCCTGCACTGCCCATGCCACTGGCATGGGCAGTGCAGGGGCCCCCTAACAGGGCCCCAGAAAGATTTTCACTGTCTGCTTAGCAGACAGTGAAAATCGCGACGGGTGCCACTGCACCCGTCGCACCCCTTCAACTCCGCCGGCTCCATTCCGAGCCGGCTTCATTGTTGAAGGGGCTGTCCCGCTGGGCCGGGCGGCGGTCGGCCGCCGGCCGCGCGGGAAAGCCGGAATGGCCGCCTTTGACCGCGGTGCGGTCTTTCGGCGGGAACCGCTTGGCGGGCGGCGACCGCCGCGGTCAGAATGACCGCCAAAGTCATTTTAGCTTTCAGAGATTGAAGAAAAGAAATTGGAGCTTAGGAAGATGCAAAAATTGCTAAGCTATTTAAATTTTGCATGCAGAGTTGTTAGAGCTGATAGGACCTTTTGTAGACGTAGGGGTATGGCTATGTACGAGGCGTTTCTACCCCATCATAGGATAAAAATTTCAATGGCAATCAGAGCTGATCTTGCTGTACGGTGAAGTTTCTCGATGAAAGAGTGGGATGCGATGGGGGGGTCTACTGCCTACCTTAGCAGAGATCTGCTCTACTGGAGGATGTCCATTTAGTAAAATCATCTGGTCTAACTCTGATAAAACAAATGAAAGTGGACTTATCTGTGGTAAAAAATAATTGGGGGGTAAATGTTTAATTCGGACAGAATTTTTACCCCGGAAACAGTGGAAAGGTGCAAAGAGTCATTCAGCAATCGATGAAGCAAGAAGAAAGTTAAATAGAGCGATGAGGGTTTTTTGTTCCAACCTAGGTATTACATTACTAGCTCACAAGAATATTGTCGAAAGTGATGCAAGTATGTTTTGCTCTGATGGAGATCATTTGTCAAGAATGGGGCAAGCTTATTATGTATTGAAATTAAGGGAATTGTTTGAAAAATTATGAAATGAATAACTATGGTGTTCAAGCTGAATGCTTTAAAAGGAAGCGTACGCCTACATTTTGGTGCGGCAGAAGACTCTGGTTTTCTTGGGTGGCAGTTTTTTGGGGGGAGGACAGTCTGGAGCGGGCTGATACATCCCTCGACGGGGGAAGGACAGAACACAGGAGAAGTGAAGACTAAACAATGTGCCTTTGAACATCACTATAGCAGATCACTTGGGGATGCTTGATGAGGGGAGACCGTGAGATTGGGGAATGCAATGAAAAGGCGGTGAATGAAGGAAGAATGGGAAAAAATGGAAGAGCATGGGGGTTTTTCTTGAAGCAATGTTTGAGCAAATTGGGGCGTTTAAGGGTGGGGGAACAGTTAGACCTTTTATGTATTAGCGAGGTTGAATTAAATGTTTGTATTAACTGAATTATATGCTACAATATCTGTTTTAATAAAGTGGCCTTTTTTGCTACATTAAATAAAGGAGTGGTATGTGATTTATTGTGCGATGCAGGGACCAGAGCGAGCATAGCTATATATCTTGTCTCCCCCTTGGTGACTTTGCGCAATGGAACAGGCCACGGTTAACAATATGTGTGGAGTGTAGAGGAGGCGGGGCTTAGGGCTAGGTTACATAGGTAGGTTTTTGGGCAGAAAGGCACTCAGTGAGGTGGTGCCAATAGTGGGTCATAGGTTTGTGTGACCCACCCGCACATCCATGTGTTACATTTTTTTGTTAGAACATACATTTAGGAATTTTTGAAGATCCAATGTGTAAAAAGTTGACTGGAGGTTCAGAAAAGTTATTTTTTGCCACGATAAGACGTGTTGTAGTCTTGTTTTCTCTGTATCAACATTTTGTTAGTCAGGTTGCTTTTTAGGGGGGTGGACAGTCTGGGGTGGGCTAATCCATCCCTCGGAAGGAGGAGGACAGAATACAGGGGAGGGGAACACTAAACGATGCGCCTTTAAAACACACTATAGCAGATCACTTGGGGATGCTTGATGGGGGGAGACCATGAGATTGGGGAATGCAACGAAAAGGTGGCAAATGAAGGAAGAATGAGAAAAGGTGGAAGAACATGGGGATTTTTCTTGAAGCAATGTTTGAGCAAATTTGGGAGTTTAAGGGTGGGGGAACGGTTAGACATTTTATGGATTAGCGAAGTTGAATTAATCTCAATGTTTGTATTCAATGAACTATATGCCACAATACCTTTCTTGATAAAGTGGCCTATTTTGCTACATTAAATAAAGGAGTGGTTTGTGATTTTTATTCATGTATTTGATTCATCTTTGTAAGTAAGTTACGTTGTGGCACAGTAATTATACAAGCACACGTGGGTATTATTCATTCAGTGCACAATATGAGGAGGTGGCAGTGCGACTGGGTCACGGTGTTAATGCTGGTTGATGTGTGCTTAATGTGATCAGCTAATGGTGGTGCGAGTAGAGGCAGCACATAGTGGTTCACTCACTAACCTTTTACCCTTGACACGCCAAGATTTAACCCTTTTTTAGCACATTAACAAATATCATTTAGAATTCTTCATGATGTGGCACATGCTGTTAATTAACCAACACGGTTTTTAGAATGGGCAACACGACACACTGCATGTTGTATCGCGTTGGCTGTCGTTTTGTCCTCCTAACCTTGAACTATTCGTAGTTTGTCACTTCTTCATGAATGGCATTAGAGTTACGCTTTAATAGTTCAGTTGGTAGTTCCAAGAGGTGACGTTAGGATTTCTGTTTTTCACTTGTAATACCTCTGAAGAAGGGCTATTCAACCCAAAATGCATTTGGTTTGTGAAACATATATTGTCAAGAATGCTTAGTACTGCACAACAAAGTGAAAATTAAGGCACTGGTGATGAACATCAATGGAGTAAGCAACATCGGTGCTTAAAAAACAAATAGAGACAATAAATAAATGCAGAATCTTTTGCATTGAAATAGGCAAAGCTCATTGATTCAAGTGTCAAGACATAGTGAAGTGCTTCAGGTGGCTGACCATTGGAGTCCAGCATTAGGATTGGAATTCACGAATCTTGCAAAAGTGAGACGTTGCACGGCACCTGACTGCACATAGATTCAAATGTTTTCTTAACTCAGAACAGTTGATTGTCAAAACAAAGGGAGTGCACAGAAGGAATCAAGTGAAGGAGCATAATACTGTCACCAAAGAGCAACCAGCACGCAATGTGTTAAGAAGTCATAGGACTCTCATGAAATATTTCTTTACTTTCATTGAGAGTCAACTAAGAATGACTTCACTCCTGCCCCAGGAGTGTTACAGCCTGTTCACCATAAGACAGTTTTGTAAAAATGGTCCCAAAATGTTTAACTTTTTGGCCCAATTTCACTTTAGAATGTTTGAAAATATATGGGATAAAGTAACTCCTGTCTTACATAATACGGATATTTCAAGTCACAGAGGAACAAAACCAAAGGCAGAGTTCTTTTATGAGGTTATGGAACTCTGAGGTGACTTGCAATATTCTTATCTTGTACATCAGGCGGTATGTTATGCCATATAATACATGATACACACAGGATAGGGAAGAGGAGGTCAAATTTAAAACAAAGTCCACACTCTCCGTGGGAAAACCTCAGTGGCTTTAAAATTGCCCTCACCCACACTTCGACACAAACCAATGTTTGGAGAGGTGCAATGTGATGCTTTGGAGTAAATACCCAGACCTTACACGACATCCACTATGCAGAATGTAATAAAATGACCTAAAGGGGGACCATCTATTTTATTCTGGGTCCCCCTTGGCAGTGTTTAAAAAATGTAACCTGGGGTACACTAAGGTAATTACTACCCTGTCACCCTCTCTGCTATCAATATGTTTCAGTCTGTCTACTGCTGCTGTGGGTAGTTGGGCTTCATCAGGATTCAGATCATCTTAATCATACTTTATTCCCCTTTTTGTCAATGCCTATAATGATATATGGAGGTAGGAGCTCATACAATGGCCTTATTTGCCACTTTTGTTAACATACTCAGGGATAACCTGTAAAATAAATGTACAACATCGGCAAATGTCACTTAAGGGTGTGCAGCCCCACTATCCAGAATCCACAACTGATAAGATTCCAGGCCTGTGCCAAGTCTATGCAGTTTTAATGTCTTGACTCAAGATGCTCAAATACCAATCCAGTGCCCAGCACCCATCACCAACCATGCGAAAGACAAAGGTGGATAAAGTAGCACACAAACCAAAGGATGAAAAAGACTTTCATGGGTATCTTACCCTGATCTCTAATATTACTTTGTATAATGGGGGTTGGAGTGGTAGCATCACCCTGTAGTCAAACACTTGGTAGGGTCAGAATAATTTAGTAGCATTTCCTTTAATTCTGTTCCTAGACACAAATATAATGATGTGAGATGCCATGTTTGATTATAAGGTCTACTGTTACCACATTATCACCCTGTAGTCAAACACTGAGTAGAAACAGTATAATTTAGTCACATTTCGAATAATTATGTCCCTGCATACAAATATATTCATGTCAGAGACTCTGGTCAATGCGGGATAATATGTGTCCTTCTACTCCCTACACATAGTTGTAGTTTTGCTTTTAGCCAATATACAGTAATGCATGGCTCTACCATGGGTCTTTTCTTTTGTTCGGTACTGAACAATGGCCTCTTTCTGTGAAATATGCCAAAATCACCTCTCAGTATCAATATCTCAACCCCTGGTACTTTCTCCAGGTGCAATCAAAATTCACCCCACAGCGTCAATAACCCAGCCCCCTTGCACTTCCTCCATGTGCAGTCCATCATCGCATGTGCATGCTACTCATTAAGTGCTTCTAAATATTCCTGTATGCTAGTGTTCTCAAAGGCTGGTCGTCTTATTGTACACAATGTCCTGTACACAAACCAATCAGGAAAATCATTCATGCTCTTAAAACAATCTCAGCCATCCAAAACTCACTTAGTCAAGTGTCTGTCAGTAATGACTCACTCAGGAATATCACTCATGCTCTTAAAGGCAATCTTAGCCCCCTAGCACTTTCTTCATCAACGGCCGTTGCCGCCCATCCTTTGTTGGTGGTTTGTGGGGTGTCAAATCTCCCCTTAAATAATGGCCCAATTAGGAGTGTTAATGATAATCATAATTAGTTTCGTGATTGCTAGTATGCTCTTATGGAATAGAACTTGTCACACCCTCCTGCCATTTTGAAGTAGGAATGTCTGGGATATAGAACTGATTCCCGACTATGCAGGTCAGGGTTTGCATCTTGCAGCAAACTGTGACCCTGCCTCTCCTTCTTTGTTCTCATTGACAAACCAGTGCTATGCTGAAGCCATACATGGCTGAGCTCAACTCTGTTATTGTCCTATTTCATGTGACCCCCCGCCTTATACTGCAGGGCTTGGCCAGTGATGTGACTGGGTTATTGCTCGTCCTCTTCCTCTATCTTGGATGAGGTCTTCTTGATCTCTTCCCTGCATGCTCGAGGATTGACTGGTTAAAAAAACCAGTTAGTGATCATGCTTAGGACACTTCCCTAGTGGGGATGTACACATCATAACCATATATTAGAATATCCTTAATTTAGTCATATTTCTAATTTGTGTGATGTTTTAAAAAATATATATAAAATCTAGCAATGTGTCTATCCATTTCCCATTCTGTTAATTCATTTCTTAAATGCATAAGCTGACAATGTGCCTCCTTGATGGTACGTTTAATCACTGTGAGCCTTTTTTCACTCTCAGGATCTAACTGGTTGATTACATATAGCCCCTCTTCTTAGAGTTCAAGCATCCGTGCACTCACGGAATTTAACTGGTTGCATACATATAGCCCCCTCTTCTTTAGACTAGCTTTTTAGGGAAGTTCCCTTACTATTAGGGCATTCAGCTTCAATCCACACAAATTGGAGTATTTATTCTCAAATGTGCCTCCTTGGGGGTATACTGGATGAGCACTGTGATGTTATGTTCCCCCTCCCCTCCTCAGGGCATTGAGACCCTCACAGGTGCGCTTTACAAATCCCTCATTGATTGATTGATTGGTTCTGTCATATTTCATAGCGGTGGGATTAAATCACCAATTCTCAATATTACAACCTAGGGGTCCCCAGCTAGAATGCTATCAGAGAATGAATGGTGGACCCACATGATATGCAGTTACCCCCAAAGATATAACACAAGATAACACATCACCTTTCTCACAAACCACTTACAATCTTGAAGCTTAGCTTGAAAGAGCAAGCTTGTTTGCAAACATGAAGAATAGAATTAAAACCTGTAGTGCAAAATCAAGCAAAGAAATCTATTAGATATTTTTTGCAAACGTATATTAAAAGCAGTTTAATACAAGTCAGTTTTAAAAACAATTGCACAAGCTTGGAATATGTAGAAACATGCAGAAAGATTCAGCATTTCTCTAATGAGTGCAAAAAATAATCATGGTATGCCTGCTTGTTATTGTAAGCTAAAACATATAGCAGAAGAAAGAAAGAAATGCAATGTTCAGTTTTTGTTGTTTGAAACCGTTGCTTTAACAATGCTCTGTGATCTCACCTGCCTTCCACCTTTGCAGCTGACTGTGGCAGCAGGCATTGGCACTACAAACCGCAACTATAATAACCTATATTAGTTGAGTTCTGACATTGTCTCTTTATAATCGATGACTGAGTGCGTCACAAGTTGCCGCTTCTAAAGAAATTAGAAACAGGCATTCATACAGGGATTACAGAATCCCAGGTATTATAACATCTATCTATACATCAACATTTCACTTATATTAATCTTTTCTATCCAGTCCCCTCCATGTTAATTCTCAATCATGTCTCATGACTTTAAAGTTTCTTGGAAGGAGGAGAGGGGAACAAATCCCACAATTCAGATGTAAAGCAGCACTAGATAGAGTTTAGAGGATCCTCCATTGGTGCTATTGCTTGGATTAGGAAGAATGTGTACTTTTGGATAGTAGATAGGATGCGCTATCTTACAAGGTAGATGTTCAGACTGTGCTATTGATGTTGACACAAGTGTTTGCTTTGAATATGTATCTGGAAATGCATTAGTTTTGTCCTCAATTATCATAATGTGAGTTTATAAAAATACTGTTCTATCAAGTAAATTCTTTCATGTGTTTTTTTTTTTTTTCATGTGAAGAACACAACTTTTAGCCTTCTATATTGTGGTATAAACATGCTCAATGACCAAATAGCAATTTCCCATTTCCATAACATACAAATATGTCTGCCGCACAGATAGATTCTCTCTGCAGGCCCATTTATGAACAGTTTTACATGTCCTGGCAGTGAAAACCCACTAACGACATCTTCACTGCAAGAAGACTATCTATCCAATAGTTTAAGACTGGGTTTCCTTATTATACTTAATAAGTATACAAATGGTTCTTCCACTCATTTGAATGGTACTTTAAAAACCTCTTTAATGGTAAAGTCAGCTTGTAAGCTACAATTCTGAAAATGCCATTTTAAGAAGGTTGCCATGTTCCTGCCTAAATCAAATGTGCCTTTCTGCCAGTGTTCAGGGTCACATGACTGTAAATGACTCTACTGTAGTGAGTTGTGTATTCCTTCCAGACATGTAAAAGAAGGTCTCGGGTTTTGAGTAGGTGCCCCCTCCTGAGCAAAATGTCCTAGGGGAGGTGAACTCAGCATTTTTGGCCTTCGAAGGGTAGCCCAAGGGCTGTGTCCCCCCTTTCTGACATCAGAGACTGCTTGCCCTGCCACTGCTAAAAGTAGCTCACTCCTAGGCCTGCCTGCCCTTTGTTCCCTTAGACAATTTGTAGCCAAACCCAGGGAAGAAGCAGTATTAGACCAAGGGGACACCTTACATCTTAGGAACCTCTCATCAGAACACTTCTGGATGTATGGAAGATTCAGAAAAATGAATGCCCTGCTGTGTGAAGATGGATGACGTGTCTGCTTGCCCTGAACCAAGGCTTAAAGTGGGTTAGTTAGCAGACATTATGTTTGAGCTACAGGACACAATGTGCTTTCAGAGGCCTCCCTTCAGCAATCCAGCTGACCCTCATCACCTACACCTTTCTTAGCCCTGCTGCTGGCCTCCACTGTAATAGGGTCTAATCCCAAAGAAGTGCCTCACATGTCTTGGACTATTGCCTGGCATTAGAATGCACACTTCCTGCCTCAAAATAGAACTCCCGGTGAAAATCCAGAGGTTTTGAGCTCCTCGCAACCGCAAGTGGACTCTTCGCACTGAGAAGTGATCATCTGTGATGCTGCCAATGAGAAGCTCCAGCAATGACTGTCTTTTCACTCCAAACAGCAGTCACTTAGGTCAACCACCGACTCGAAGCTCCAGTAAAACTCTTCATAGAAAAAAACCTGGGTCTTGTGTCTGTCCTTGTCCTATTGTGGGAAGCCTGAACTAGTGACTTTGGCATGGTCCAGTATGACCGGATGTGTACTAGTAAGGTGTGTGCTTTCAGTGCTGTTGTCCCCTAAACCTGTAAAAATCATAGCTTTGTTTCTATTGAATTTTTGTCATTTTTGTGTAATGTTATTTATTAAATTTTTCTAAACTGGTTTGGGGTGTTTTTTGTGTTTTGTTCAAATAAACCATTTCGACAGGTCAAAATATTGCTTTTAAATATCAATAAGTCACTCCTATTTAGACCTTATGGCCAATAAGGCAGGGTGCATGGCATTTAAAATTAGTATATGTTACTAGTATCTAAACCTATTTTCACTGTAGCAAAGCAGACTCTTACATAGTTGAACACTGGATTCACTATTAAATTTAATACTGCTGCCTTTGGCTAAGAAAAACCTAGAAACGTCATCTCAGGACTCTTTGTAAGATTTATTAAGAACACATTTCAGTCATTAAATTGGAATCTTAATAAATATTAAGGGAAAAGGCATTTTTAGAAAGTTCCACATTCCCTGTTTAGAGCCTCTTGAGTCCAGCTGCAGCTCTCTGTGTGTTCAATAGCTGAATGAGGTGTGACGGCTGCTGTCAGATCAGAGATAAAGGCCATGGTGTGGGGAAGTCTTGAGTTCTTCTGACAGCATGATCAATTGTGTTGTGCCCAGGAACTTAATTTACTTTACACGTCTCCTGTGAAATAAATAGCCTTGACAGGCCACTTCTTTTATTTTTCCAGTCAGGAAGAGGCTAATCCCAGTGGAAGAACGGTTTCCCTCAGTGCTGGTTTAGAGTGACTGCAGAGAAGGGGCTTCTCATTTACCTGGGCACACTTCTGGGGTTCTCACACAGGCTCTGCGCAAAGGAAGAAGGGTTTCACCATCTTTGATTTAGTTAGATCCCTCTAGAAAGATATGTATGTTCTTTTCTAGTTTTTTTGCTATCAAAGGTATAATTCTGTCCTATAATAGAACTTTGTCGGGGTTTAAAGTTTCTTATCTTCTCTTGTCACTGGCTACATGGTTTAGGATGATATTAACATTATAGGCAGTAAGCAGAGTTCAGATCCATGATTCATTTGGCATCAGTTGTTCTCTTTACTCAGCTGATGTATATTGTTAACTCTATCTTGCTTCAGTGAGGCATTTTGTCTCCCTAGACTGGCAAATATGCTCCTATATATAAGGCACACAAAAAACCTAATGATATTTGGGTTATTTTGGGTGCATTTGTCTAATTATTGCTCTCATTTTTAGGAATCCTCATTGTTCGATTTTCATTGCATTTATTCACCATTGTAAGAGACTTTAGTATTTAGAATCTAACCCTAAGCTAGGCTTTCTACTAACTGTAATTATTTTAGAAGTTCTTGGAGTGTGAAGGGGTGTTCGGTGTACATTTGGAGGAATTGCATTTAACTTTATGGAAGTACCTGCATTAGTAGTGGTTCACTCTTTTTTTTTTTTCATAAATCTGTTTATTAGTATTTTTATCATTACATTGCTTCATGTTTTGACACTTGCTTCATTTTGACATAGTATGGTGTGTGTTCTTATACCGTTACACATTTGTTGATATATACGAAATGCATTGCTACAGCATATTGTACAGTATATACTTGTAATTGTTTAACAATACATTTAGTTTATTTTGTTACCTGCAGTTGTCTTACAGTGTTGTTTTTGTTGCTTGGTGGATTGTATAATTGTCGACCCGTTGCATGGTTACGGTTGGAAAAGTCAGTAGTGTATCTAATGTCCATCGGTGTACGCGTCGCTTAACAGCGTTCGCCGGTTTAACGTTGTTTCCAACACAAATGTTCAATTGGGGCGGCTTGGTTAAGTAGGCAGAGATTGTGAGTTTTATATATAACAACTTTTGAATAAAAGGAAAAGAAGAAAAACATATATATATAACAGTATCAATTGCCGGCGATGGACACTTATTCAAATTTCACTCATGTAATTATTTCCCAGTCGGGGTGGGGATCACATCGTTGCGAATCAACTTGCTGACGGAGGGGCTGGTGTCAGGTCAAGTGGGTGTTGTCCCTCTAATGTCTTTGCCAGAAGGAGTCCTAAGTCCGCGAAGCGTACCTCCGCTCTGCGCTGCTTGCTTCTGTGGAATAATCCTAGGATGCATGCTTCCCATGTGAAGGGTATTCGTTGCATTATACAATTAGACAAGTTGTAAGTTACCGCCCTCCAGTAAGAGCCCAAGTCAGGACAGGACCATAGCATGTGCAGCAAGTCTGCTCCGATCTTGCGCATTGGGGACAAGCCGCATCTCTCCGAGTGAAGTATCTGTTCACGCGGGCTGGCGTGAGGTAGGGTCTGTGCACTATGTAGTATTGGATTAAGCGAAATCAAGAATTGCGGGGCACGTTAAGGTGGCACGAAAGAGCAATCGAATCGCCAGTGTCTGTTTCCCATGACGCGCGTAATGTTTCATTCTCAAGGGCGGTTTGGGATCTCAGGGCATCTGCCAGCCAGCTAATCAGGTGATGCCCCCGGCCCACCACCTGCCGATACTGAATCAACAGGTGAGTAGGAGGAGCCACTGAGATGTCTCCCCACCTAGATCTCATTGCCCTCACCAAGGAGCAGTGTAATAGAAACTGGCCAGGCGGCAATCCCATCTCCTGAAGCCTGGCGAAAGGGAGCAGCTGGGTTTATTCATAGAGATCTCCCAGTGTGTACAATTCTATTTTGTGCCATGTGCGTAGTTTGGATTCTGACGTGACTCTGGTGCCTCTTGGTGTGCCCGATAATGCCAGGGCCAGTGCAAAGGAGATTATCGAGTTTGTGAGGTGGAGTGATCGGCGGAAACATCTGTGGGCTACCCTGAGAAAGAGTTGTCGCGGGGACCGCGTTTGCGTGAGTGGGTGGAATAAGTGTTGTATCTGTTGGAGTGACCAAGGTCCACTATCTGATGCTGTGTCCGCAAGCTGAGCGTCTGCCAGCCATCTTGATATCCACTGAAGCTGGGCCGCTAGATAGTATTGTTCCAGGTTAGGGACTGCTAGTCTGCCCTTGTCTGGTGGTAGGTACAGTTTTTTTAAAGCAACTCTACAACGGCCGCCATTCCAAATGAATTCCCTCAATCCTGTCTCCAGTGCCTTGAAGAAACCGGGAGGAATATAGGGCCATATGTACAAACACATTTTCCCATAGACACAGAATGGGCAAAACTGCTTGCTACATCTGGCCCATAGTGTGGGAGTTTAGAGAAAAAGTACAAGAGTTGGGGCAGAACCACCATTTTTAGGAGTGCTATCCTGCCTGCTACTGACAGTGTCCTCCAGAACATCATTTGGGACTTGACCGAGGACACAGCCCTTGCAAGGTTGCCCTCAAATATATCTTCCTCGCAATGGTAGATTCGGATACCCAGGTATCTAAATGTGTGAGGTTGCCATGGAACAGGGTTCTCAGCGAGGGTGAGTCCCGGATCCGAGATTCCCGGGTCAAAGGGAAAGAGGCAAGATTTAGACCAATTGACCCTCAGGCCAGATGTTAACGCAAATTGCTGTAGAAGTGAGCCGGCTTCGTGAAGGATTTGCGTGACGTCTCGAAAGTATAGGAGAAGGTCGTCGGCGTACAATGATACTATGTGGAGACCGTCCCCTAATAGGATATCCCAGTTACTCCCTTCTTTACGCAAGGCCGCCGCTAAGGGTTCCATAGCAAGTGAGAACAACAACGGTGAGAGAGGGCAACCCTGTCTCGTACCCCTATGCACCTGGATCGGTTCCGATATCTCGGATCCCAGCCTCACCCAGACTAGTGTTCTAGTGTATAGTAGTTTAATTAGGCAAGTAAAGTATGGTCTTACCGAACTGCCATAGCACTCTGAACAGATAGGGCCACTCCAAAGAGTCAAAGGCCTTTTCCGGATCTAGAACAAGGCAGTCCGCTCGCGGCCAATCACATTTCGCATATTGCATGACCCGAAAAACCTTCTGATATTGTGGGAGGTGTCTCTAGCTGGAACGAACCCGTTTTGGTCCGGGTATATTAGACCCGGCACTGTCGGCGCAAGGCGCATCACTAGTAGTTTGGCTAATATTTTATAATTGGTGTTCAGCATTGCCAATGGTCCATACGAACCCATATCTACCGGGTCCCTCCCGGGTTTGGGAAGGGAGACCAGTAGTGCTTCCCTTTGAGTAGCCAAGAAATGACCCTCCTGTTCAGCTGTCTCGCATACACGGAGCAGTTTGGGTGCCAACTGCATCGCGAAGGCCTTATAAAAGTCGACTGGGAGCCCGTCTGGGCCTGGCGTTTTGCTGGATGCAAGCTTGCGGATACTAGATCTAATCTCTTCGCGGTCGAGGGGTGTTTCAAGTGCCTCAGACTGATCTTCTTCCAAATGTGGGAGCTCTACTCCGGCAAGAAGTTCTGCACCGGAGTCGCCTCCAAGAGTTGCCTTCGAGGCATAGAGTGCTTCGTAGTGTCTCGTGAACTCGGTGTGTATCTCCCGGGGTGTGTATATCAGTTCCCCCATCTGTGAGAGGATTTCCACTATCAGTTTCCTCTCACAGTCCCATCGGATTAGCCAGGCTAGGAGCTTGCCTGCCTTATCGTCCGATGCATGGGTTCTCGCGGAGTGTGCAGTGTAATTTAGGCATCGCAGGCGCTCTAGTAGTGACAGGCGTTCAGCGCTTATTACCAATAGTCTCGAGTCATCTGGTTGATTATTAATTGCTTCCCTCTCTGGCTGTAACCGGTCTTGCTCTACTCTGGTCAGTTTGCGTTCGACGGAGCGGCGCAGGTTACGTTGAGCTCCCAGACAGTGCCCCCGTCTGAAAACCTTGAATGCATCCCACTCTATCAAACCCGACGAGGCTGTGCTGTCATTTTGTAAAAAAAATTCTGGGATTACAGCGCTCAATGACACTCTAAGAGCAGCGTCTTCCAGTAGCTCTGGTCTCAGTCTCCATGTGGGAATAGCCGGACGGGGGGATCCTCAGTACAGGTGCACAATCAGGGTGTTATGGTCAGAGTGTGTGCGCCCCAGATACTCCGAGTTCACCACCACTGGGGCGAAACTCGTGGTGCAAAGTATTCTATCTTGACGCACATGTAGGGAGTGCGGGGCAGAGTAGAAGGAGTAAATCCTGTCTGTCCTGTGTCGTTGCCTCCACACGTCTACCAGTTGCCATTGTTGGATCCAGTTTACCAGACCCTTCAAGGCTGCTACCACTGGTGATGTAGGCAGCGGGGGAAAGGAGCGGTCCAACTACACATCAAGTACACTATTGGAGTCCCCCCCAGCAGCCATGGTAGGCCACTCCAACCCGCCAGCTGGTGGGAAAGATTATGTAGAAAGGCAGTTTGGTCTGTGTTTGGGGCATATATAGAGCCTAGTACAACCGTGTGTCCTGCGAGTCTTCCCTTAACTAGCACAAATCTACTTTGTCGGTCCACAACCTGCTCCTCCGCCGCAAAGGGAGTACCAGCTATAATCCAAATTAGTGCACCTTTAGCACATGCTGAGTGTCCCGTTGCATGCAATTGTCCTCTCCAGCGCTGGCGCAGTCGGGGGATCTCGGGGCTCGCTATGTGTGTCTCCTGTAAGAGTGCTATATGGATTGAGTGACGTTTAAGGTAGGAGTTAATGGCATATAGCCACTTGGGGGTGTGAATGCCTCTTACATTCCAATTGATTGCTGTGTACGTGGCCATATTATAAGCATTGGATTTTCTTTAATTTCTCCCTGCCTCGTCCCTCTGTGCAGTATCTCATCATTGTTTTTCCATTCCCCACTAACGGCCAAGGATTCAGTAAGTGTCGACCGGCAGAAACAAAACATAACTAATGCCATCAGAGCAGATAGACAACAGGTCACCGCCCAAACACAACAACAAAACCAATAACGTGTTATCATACATCCGTACATTATGTGTCTCTGCTGGAAGCAGTTTGGGGGTAGGACGAGTTCACAAAAGGTAGTACTTCAGTTATGGGCCTTTGTATCCGGTTGTGGCAGATAAAAGAAAGAATTAATAGAGGGGAACGTAGGGGGAGCTCCACATCTCCCAGTCATAGGAAAGTGCAGCATCCGGGAGAGGGCGTCGGGCCACCCGGGGTGCATATGGTTGCTTATAGGCCGGTGCATGTGCTCAGCAGTCAGGTCCGTTGTCTGCTCATCTCTCAAGTCACATCAATGCAGACATCATTGGCTTGGTGGTTCCTGATGTGTATGGTCTCTGGGCATTGTTCGAGGTTCCCTTAAAAAAGTTTGTCTGCGGTGGCCGGCGTCACAGAGGGCCCTCCAGTGTGGTCCGACTAAAATAGATGGTCTGGTGTGAGAGGGCGGTCACTGGCCGGCTGAGAGAGTTCTGTGTCTGATCCCGAGAGTAGGGGTGATGCACTTATCGTTGCGGCAGTGTGGATTGCTTCCCTTCTCTCCTGGATTAGCTGTTCCAGGTCTGGAGCGCATTTCGTTGGCCCGGTGTGAGTCGTGTTCCTCCTTCGGTCCCGTCTGGTGCGGCTGCGCCTGGGCCGAGGCGTCGGTCCTGTTCGTTCTGGTGCGCCACCAGAGGTTAGTCACAATGATTCAAGCCATTCCCATGCTGCCTCTGGACTGGAGAAGAAATGTGTTTTGTCCTCTGTCACAACCCGTAGTCTGGCGGGGAATAGCAAAGAGTAAGTTAAGCCTAGAGATCGTAGCTTACTCTTCAGAGGCAGGTAGGAGGCTCTATCTCTTTGCACCACTAAGGTATAGTCAGGGAACAACAAGATCTGCACGTTGTCCACTTGGGGAGGCGGGTCGGCCCTCACTGTTCGCAATTTAATGTCCCTATCTGCATAGTGGAGCAGCCGAATAATGAATGGGCGCGGAGCACTACCCAGTGGTCGCTACCGAGCCAGAATACGGTGTGCACGTTCCACAGAGAAGAAGGGGGTAAGTTCGCCTTCCGGTACCAACCCCCTCAGCCAGTTCTCCGAGTAGGCCACCGGGTCTCTATCTTCAGTGACATCTGGAAGATTCACTACCCGAATGTTGTTTTTTCTGGAGCGGCCCTCTGCGTCTTCGAATCGGCACTCCAGTTCCGTCACCCTGGCCTGTATGTCTTCCATTCCAGTTTTCAATTGGGCGGTCGCGGGCGTTAGTTCATTTACTGTGGCCTCAATCTCTTTGGTTTTATCCGTGAGCTTGCGGTGGTCCGCGTGTAGTAGGACAGGGTCGCTCGCCATCTTATCTATTTTGGCTTCCAACGACGTGCGGGCCCGTTCCAGTGAGTCTCCAATGTGCTCCACCGCTGTGAGTACTGCGTCTAGTTTTTGGCTGTCTTGAATTAACTAGTCCTGTGATTTCCCATTTCCAGCGCCAGAGCGTAAGCGCCCTGTTCCGGCCATGTTCCAGTTCTTGGGGGAGCTTCTGCTCAGTCTCGGGTCGTTGACCACCGTTTTGTCTGCCACCGCGCGTGTGCTGTGCTCCAGTCTGGTTTCAATTGGAATAGTGGGGGTGGGGAGGGCGGGTAGCTCACCACCAGGTCCGCGCAGGTCGGCTTCAGGTCGCACCTCCAATGGTCACCCTCAATTCCGTGTTGTAGATTTCTCCTTGCAGCTAGTCCAGCAGAGGGCCGTAGCTTGTGTCGCCTCCGATGTAGCGCTCCGTGTGTCTCTGGCCACTAGTTTGTTCTGCGATATTTAGTGCACTCTCTGCTTGTCAGATGCCCAAGGTGACCAGAGTGAGGCCAGGCCCGCTTGTCCAGGGGTTGACGGCAGCCCCCCGTGACAGCACGAGCAGCCCGGTCAGTTGGTTCTCTCCGCTCGGTCCCCTGATACCTGATTATTTGCCATTGAGGTACTTTACAGTGTTGCGTGCTCCCAATAGAGTAGGTGTGTTTAGTGCCAGCATAGATGTGGGTCAAGTGACTCCTGCGGGCTCAACGGGGGGATGGATCTTCTTCTGCTCAGCCACGCCTCCCTCACCTCTCAATCCGGTGCCCCGGGCATCAGGGGGGGAGATTTTCTCCATTCCAAGGCTGTGGCCAGAAGCGGGGGAGGAGGCCACCGGGCTCCCCCGGTTCCCAGAAGGCTCAGAAGCACCGCTGTGGCCTACACCCAGTCCCAGTGTGGGACCCACACGAGCTGCACGCTCACCTCCTTGATCGCCGTCAGGGGGTGCCGCCCCCCGCCCAGATCAAGTTCACCGGCAGCCACGGAGGGGAACCCAATGGTCTTCGGGTCGGGTATACAATCAAGGCCGCTTCGATTACCTTCCCTTTCCTTGTCGCTCTGTCTTGCAGATTGGTCCTCTGGTGTGGCCGCTGCGCGGCACCGCTGCTGCAGGCCGCTTATTTCTTCTTGGCTGCCCCATCCCCGCGGTCTGGTCTTCTAGCGCGGTCTGCAGCCGGGGGAGACCCGAAGGGCTACACGCCAGGCACACGGCCTAGGCCGTTCCGGTCGCCTCCTCCGCCTCGGCCGCCTCGTCCTGCGGCCCAGTCCTCGAGCGCGCTCCGCGTGGTCATGGCAGCTCCACAGTCGCAGGCCGTCTGTCCCTCCCGGGCCGCCCTGTCCCACGGCCCAGGTCTCGAGCAGGGCTCACGCAGCCTTAACGTTGCTTCTTCTCCCCGCGGGCGGCCCTCCACTCCCCGGCCGCTACGTCTCAGGGCACTAACTTCCGGTGTGCCTCGCAGGGTCGTAGCTCAGCTCTGCCGCCAAAGGGTGTTGGGGGTCCGCTCACAGCTCACACGGGCCTCCGAGCCCCCCATGCTCCGGTTCGAGGTGCTGGGGAGCAGCGTGACCCCCTGTCCCCCCCGGTTGAGTCGAATTAGCCGGATGCGGCGCGGAACTCTAACAGCTCGCGTCCGCCATGTTTAGTGGCTTGGCCACGCCCCCAGTAGTGGTTCACTCTATATCATGTCTTTTTAAAATCATAAGCTATGTCTGTCACCATTTAAACAGAAGACAAAAATAATATTATTTTACTATATTATTTTCTGGTTTGCATTTCTAGAAGCCATTGTCAATATTTATATTGTGAAGGTTGCCCATGTTTTTTTTTAGTTAGCTGAATAAATATGTTTGTGTTAAGGACTTTACATTTTTGTACCAAGAAACACATTTTCAGATCTTATGTTGATAAAATTACCATTTGATACAACTCTGTTCTGCCAGATGGCAGAAGAAAGAGCATGAGTTGTTAGAAAACAGAAACAATGTGTGGATGATATTCTGGGTGCTCCAAGACTGACAGACAGTTATTGAGTTCTCATGCGACTCCAAGTAGACATCCATTGAATACCACTGACATTTTATGGTGAAAGAAGATTGGGATAAAATGTCAAAATGGGTTTTCTAGGTCTTTTTCCCAATTGCTATGCCTCATTCATTGTGAGTAGATCACATTAGTTTGTATTGCACAACACTGATTGCAGAAACATCAAAATTCAAAAATATTGTGGTGAAATACTGAGAGCCAACATTTTGACTTCCTATATCTATGTGAGAGTACTAAACAATGCATACTACTAAACAGTAAAGACAGATAGAAATCTAGGAAGTACAAAATATACTATACTTCTACCAATATTTCTTAACCAAAAATATACAGTCCGATTTACAAAACTTAGAACTGATTTAGAAGTGTCTTATGTGTGAAAAAACCCTTAAGTTACTTATTTTAAATAGTTTGATATTCACAAAAGCTATGTGCTTCACCATGCACTGCTAATTATCTCCCATATTACTTGATTTATGACAATGTTCTGTGACATCATTGATAACATGACTACAAAATCTGAAATGACACAACTGATGACAACACTGTGGATGACAGGTGCATGAGTTATTGGTATTTTAGGGCACACGTTTTAGTTACTTGAGATAGCTACAACTGTTTAATTATAGTGTTTTTTTAGTTTAGTTTAAAATTGTATGTATAATGCTATTGCCAACTAACAATAACATTTATAACCTCATTTTTTGTGAATTCTAAGGATTTCTGTACTGTAAATTAATATATGATCAGAAGAGCTAACTGTAACATCACTTTAGCCTTTCTTTTTAGTGGATATATGTATACATTTAAAAAATATCCAGAGTCTAATATGTTTTCTGCTCTCCTGAGGAAGGCAGATGAGAGTAAATACTATGTTGGAGGTGAAGAAAACCTGTTTGGCCTCCAGGGGTGGAGAGTCTAGTCCGATTCCAGGATGAGCCAGTCACCACCAATACTTTTTGTAAAACAATTCCTGGTGTGTAGTGTGCTTTCTCCCCTCCTTAGGTAGGGCAGATTGGAAGTAAACACCAAATCTGCACCCAGGGCGAGCAGAAAGAATGTTTGTGTGCTCGGGGTTGTGTTTGGCCTGATGTCAGGACTAGCCTGTTCCCACTTCTTTCTTTTTAAAACAAAATACCCTTCCCTGGTGTCCAGGGTGCTTTCTGCTATCCTTCAGAGGGCAATCCTCCCATCTGCCCCACATAGAGTGAAGAAACATTGTTTGGGCTCTAATTTTGGCAAATTCAACTGATGAAAGGACTGACTGGCTGAACACCATTTCTATATTTTAATATATCCAGTGTCTAGGTCTGTTTTCTGTCTCACTGTGGAGGGTAGATGAGGAAAATCTAGCCCCCATTCAGCCTACCCTCAAAATGGGGACAAGGGAATGCATTTAGCACTCAGCTATCATGTTAGTGAGGCAGAACAATCCAAGGCTGACACAAGGATATGCTGTGGGATAGAAATTCAAAACTTAGCATCACAACTAATAAGACTCAATAATATATCAATATATCAATGTATAATCAGTGCCTTTGCTTAAAGGAAAGAAGAGTACTTAAATAAACGGACAACTAAATAGTACACAAATAATTTCATATATGCACACAACAATGTCACACTTCAATCAACTTGTGCCCCATATGGTGCATGGGCTATGGTAGCCTGTGACACATTTTTATCCTCATAACATTATCCCAGTCAGATGACACCCCTTGGACTCCCATCTCTCCCTACGCTTGGACATCTTGTTACTTTGTTTTGTCTCCTTTTGTTATTAATCATACCTCATGTAACATATTGGATTCATCCTGTTCTCGTCATACTCACTTCTGACCGCAGATGTTAAGATCTTGCCCAAACTCCTGGGAGAGCTAATACTCACATGTAATCTGGCAGCTATCTCGGACACAGCATTGTATAAGTGCTGCTCCTTTTCTCAGAGCCACGCTGCGCTTCAAGTTCCTTCTGCTGGAGGTCCCACATCCCAAGTATCCCCCAAAGTATCCAAAACAATCATACCTTCTTTACAGCCCAGCAATTGTTTGTGTTCTGTGCAGCCGCTGGCCCTCCTGTGTACTTGCCCCTCATTGCTGGGCAGCAATTCTGTTCCTAAAAGAGCCAGACAACAAACAAAACAGGTCAGTGGACTGAGCCTGCAGCTCCAACAATCAGTACCGCACAGCAAATTCCGGCAGCAATATTAGGGCTGAAGGCAAAACAATAAGGCAACATTCTAGCATAATGGACAAGACAAATGCTAGGTAGTACATGGTAATTGAACATCATAAATCATCTCAGAATAAGAGGCCATGGACTATCCTTGACATCCCTGGATGGTGGATACCTAGCAATTAACCAGAACTATTATTTGCATTAAGTGATGACAACTTGAAGTTTGGAGAATTTATTGCAATAAAGCTTATGTAGATGAGTGATTGCTCGAGGAGTTTATTTACCAGGGTATCATGAGTATTGTTTCCTGCTGTGCCAAGGCTTAATTGTTTCTCTGTATCTTTTCAGAGAAAACCAGTCACAGGGATATTGGAACTCCAGGGTTTGGTGCGTACCTGCTGTGATAAAGAACATGCAAGTGTTATCCTCTTTTCTTCCCAGTCTTCCCATTCCTTAACCCCTTGATTCCCTCTGGCACAACGGCTGATACTTGTAATTGTGAGATGTTGAGGGTTGCTCCAAAGAGGTGTTGGGTGCACTATCATCATTCCTGCAGTTGCTGGGCTTCAGGTGCGTGGAGTCTTGGCAAATAGTAAACACCAAAAACAGGTACACCATGTAAAATAATCACACATTCTAAAAAAAGCTCATAATTATCAATAAACCCCCTAACTCTAGACTAAACCACATAGGTCCAAGGCACCTGCAATGGTGTATGTGCCAGCATACCCTAACACCTTTTTCACCTCAATATCCCCAAATGTTCATAGAGCAAATAATAGAAGGCACTCAACTATAAAACATCAGACCTACTATCTTTACCATGATGTTCATAATTCGACATTCATTGAAAAATGCACAATTCAATGTGCATGAACATTTCAGTGATTTGCCACAATTATGCTGATATTTTGCCTTTCACTTTTGAAATGCCAGTCCAATAAAAAAATATATCTTTCATTGTTGATTGTTTACACAAAGCTGTCTCTGGACCCAAAATGCAATGATCCTGAGCAGACTTCCTGGGCACAAAATAAATCAGCCGACGAAGCTTGAAACAATTCCCTTGCTTCCTCTGGGGTCCATTTAATGCTCTGCCAAGATGGAGTTGATTTTCTCCATGCATGTGGGAAGCTTAAGTAAACCTCTACACTTATTCAAATTTTCTGTGGTGCCCGTGTCCTTCATCAAAAGCGAAAAGGAAAGTTTAAGACATTACCCCCTGTACTATGTAACTCTACTTATTCAAATGAAAGTGGCTGGTAGTGGGTAAACCTTTAATTTTCTCTTTTTTATGTCTTAAAGTCTGGTGGGATTCGTCTATGAGTGTCCTTCCCCATGCAGGTATCTGATCTTGCACATGTGGATTTAGCAGATAGCTCTGTTCAACATGGTCTTTTGTCCGCCATGCCAGCATGACGATCAGCTATGACTGACTAATATGGAAATCCAGCTATGACAGGAGTAAGGGTAGTATCTCCACTTCATAAACAGTATTGAGGAGTTGTACAGTAGGTCTTGGGAAAGGGGAATTGAAGAAGAGGGAGAGAACCTGAGTCACTGTGACATCACATACCTTTCTGCAAGTTGCCCCCAATCTGAACTACCGGAGCCTGTTATCTAAAAAGTAAGGGAAAAACTTTAACTTGAAGTATTGCATCTGAAGTACCTGCTGATACTCTACGTATTTTCACATTATAATTCAAAACTCTGTCTTTCTTCTGAGATGAAATACACTGAAGGTTTAGCATCGTAGCTGAGTGACAATCCCAATTACAATGTGTTTGTTCACTAGCAAGCTTACGTCAACATTAGAAAATACATTTAGTTCGTCGTTTCTGTTTAGGAAGACATGTGGTAATTTTGTTAGTTTCTATCCTTGGTTATATATATTCACTATCTTTGATAACGGTGCTCCATACATCAATATTTCTGTGCCTATATGCTGCTATTGAAATTTGCAATAATAAATAATCGGCACCACTAATTCCATGTGATCTCTATCAATTACTCAATTTGAAACAAAGAAAATACATACAGTTTGTAATGCCTATGGATGACTGCTGGACCTGACCCTCACTGGGGGATCACCCCAAACATTTTGCCTTTACCATACAAATTTTTGCTGAATGTGTTTTTGTTGGCCTTAGGATTCTGTGAACTTTGCCATTGCTAACCAGTGCTAAAGTGCTTGTGCTTGTTAAATTGGCCTATACCCAATTGGCATATTAAATTTACTTGTAAGTCCCTTGCAGAGTGGTATATCATATACCTAGGGACTGTAAATTAAATGCTACCAGTGGGCCTGCAGCACTTTTTGTGCCAAACATTTAAGCAGCATTTTCAAACATGTCCCAAATTGCAGCCGGAATGCAGTTTTAAATTGCATGGCAACATGACATTTAAATCCCCTTGCCAAAGCATTACCTCCCCTTTTATTACATATAAACACCCCTAGGGTAGGCCCTAGGTATCCCACAGGGCAAGGCGCTGTGCTATTAAAAGGTTGGACATGCACTTTTACGAGTCTTGTTATTGAAAAACTCTGAAGTTCGTTTTTCATTACTTTAAGGCTGACCTCTTACACAGGATAACATTGGGGATTCTTTATTACATTTAATAAACTGTTGTTTCCAATTTGACATGTCAGCCACGTCATGTTTGCCATCTTTGGAATTGTGGTGGAGAGCCCTATTTAAAGAAAGTCTGTTTTTTATCAAATTTTTTTTTTAAATGCCACTTTGAGAAAATTGGCATTTTTCTGCACTTAGACCTTTGTATCTGTAGCCTATCTTGAGTCACATGACTGGGTGTAAAAACATTTAGACTTTGAGAATTCCTCCCAGACAGTCACATACTAGAGGGATTAGTTGTACCTGAATGGGCCATCTGCAAGCAGGAATGGGGGGGTGGTGGGGGCAGGCATAGCCCCACTGGCATCTGAATAGCCTGTGTCCTACCTTTACACAAAGGGCCTAACAAGCCCACATTGTCACTAAAGCCAACTTGGAGCCAGGTCAGGGGAAGCAGGAAATTACATGCAAGTCACTGACAAGAGGCTTCGCCCACCTTCCAGAACCAGGGCACTAGGGTATAAATAAGGGATCTCGGACACCAATTGCCCCATATTTATCAAGGTTAGCTAAACCTAAGTGATATTTATCAAGTCATGCAAGGCCTCCTTGTGTGGCCTTGTGTGGCTTGATAAATCTAGATTAACACAAGGCAGCACATATCACTGCCTTGAGTTACTCTGCGGCAGGTATGCGTTCCACACATACTCCCATGGATTTTGGGGCATTCCAAGACTTACCATAAGTGACACACTTGGGAATGTGTCAAAATGCTACTCCTCCACAGATGAGGCAAAAAGAGGAGATATATGTTTATTTGGCCACTTTTCTTTCCTCTCTACCTGTACTTCATTATGCAGCACACAGAGCAAGATGGAAATGCCTCTCAGGATTGTTTTTGGGCAGAAAGATGTCCCTTACAACACAGGCATCCTTACAGCATCACACAAGGGTACCTGCTTAAACACTCAGCAGTCAAAAGTGCACAAGCGCTAGCAAAGGGCAGGAATGCACTATATAATGACACATACAGGACATTCCTGTAGTGTAGTGAAGCAAAGTGGCTTGTTGCATTGTGCTGCGTGAAAGATTGATTAATCTGCCCCTAAACCTTTAATACACTTCTAGACCTGTGGATACCCTGCCAGGAAAAAGGACTACTGTGCTGCTGAAAGGGATGTTGCCATTCTGGACTGCTGCTGCCCTGCTGCACTAGTGCCCTCTTGCTTGGGAAAGAAGAACTGGACCTGCAACTTCATCATGACCTCAGGGCTAACAGAGTGATTCCAAGGGCTAGCTGACCTCCTGATTTGAGCCTCAGGGACATAAAAGGCTCCCCAATATCCTGCACCAGCACCTGGACCTAGCTGAGTTCTTCGCCTCCAAGTAGTGCCCCTCCAGCCCTGGACACATGGTATGGCTCAGAGAGTTGCATTCAAGCTGTTGGGTGAATTTAACAGGGTCTCCAAGCACCAAGACCTCACCCAAAGCACATTGATTTAACACTAAGCTCTGTCAGCCTGACCGTTCATGCTACAGCATTAACTCTTGTGGGGACCATCAATGAGAAGCTCCAGCAGCGCCCACCTGCAATGCTCCCCCTGCTCCCTGCAGCCCCATTAACATGAATGGGACTTTTGGCACAGATTTTGAGAAAATAAACTTCAATGGGCCTTACTTGGTGGCCTTACCTCGTGACAGGGTTCCATAACAGTCAGATTGAACTTTGACCTGGTCCTGTGCGACCAGATATCCATAGTTGGAGAGTTGTGCTTTTTGATGCTATATTTACTAAAATCTATAAAAAATCATGTCTGATTCTACTTATTTGTTTTTTTTAATTTTGGTGTCAAATAATTTACTGATACTCCATTTTTCTAAGTTGTTTTGGGATTTTTCTTGATTTGTGTTTTCAGTCTACTTCACATTATTTCTGTTTGTGTGCTGCATAAATACTTTACAAATTGCTTCTATGTTAAGCCTGACTGATTTTTGTGTCAAGCTGCCCAGGGTTAAGCACAGGTTAATTTAGTGACTTATTGTGGATTGTGTTGCTGCTTGACCAGGACTCACACCCCAGTCAACCAACAACTCAATTTCTATCAATGACTCATTGTAAAACAAACAAGTACTCATTTGTTCCAATAGCTATTTCTCTAGACCCCATATGTCTTTGTCAACACCACAGAGCACCAGGTAACAGGATCCCAAAAGCAAGTCCTGGTTACAGCAACTATGTATCACAATTGTGTAGAAAGGACAATATGGATCACAAGGAACTTATGCCATGTGGTGTGTTATTGCTGCACCAAAGACAAGTCTTGTTAGAGTCTTTTAGGCTCACTGGACGTGTAGTCATTCTTATCTTTATTCAGGTATTTCATAAAATGTCCGTCTGAGAAATCAAGGTTCTGTCCAGGCAGTTCACATTCTCTGAGCACTCTTTCATCCTCCTCCAATCTTGAATACATTTACACTCATGTGCATCGCCATCCTGGACTTGGGTACAATTGTAGGTATGTCCTACTCTGTATTCTAATAGACAGGTAGAGAAGTAAACTGTTTCCTGTTGTTGAATTTTGGAATTTTGGAAATTTTGGAATGAAGCCTAGGAAGAGCTTCCCCATAAGAAAGTGTGTTATTGTTTGGGGCACCAACAACCTGAGCTCAAACCCCCTCACAGCTAGGGCAAAGAACTGACAGGCTTAACTTATGGCTGGGTAATAATGCTGTGCCAAAACTGTGATATTGTCAACATGAAAAAAAGTATGAACCAGATCATAAAAGTGGAGTCAATTTTAATAACAAAAATGAAAAAAATCTAATAGTTAGATGTGGAGATATGACCTTTTAAAGATTTAAGTAAAAATAGTGCATAAAAAGCATAACGCACCATTGATAGTATGGAAGAGGTAAACCGGGACCTAGGCATGATTACAAGCATAATGAAACATGGATCAGACACATCAAGCAGGTAATCCTCATTTTCCCTGCTGACCTAGGGCTTGATTTAGAGTTTGGCAGAGGGGTTACACTTTCCCAAACATGACAGATACTCCATCCACCATACTACAAGTTCCATAGGCTATAATGAAATTGGAATATGATGGACGGAAAATCTGTCACCTTTGTGAAAGAGTAACCCCCTCTACCAAACTCTAATTCAGGCCCTTAGCCTTCTTTATGGAACCCAAAATCCTCCAGCTGGGCAAGGCTGAAACTGTATCCAATAAACTTGCATTGCAATCCCACCTTGGCTGTGAGGTCCCTCTGATGCCCTGGAAGTCTTGGAAGTCCTAACATTTTCCAAGTCCCAACTTTCAGGGCTTCTACAACAGCTTCTCTGGGTCACTTCTAATGCTACCAAGTCATTAGGGACAAAACTTAGGGACAAGGACTCAGTCCAGCAGATTCCACCAGCAAGTTCCAGTTCAGGTCCAGTTTTTGGCGAGCTGTGGGTAAGATGCCAGTTTGACTGGCCAGTGCCTTCTGGTGTCTCCTGGATACTCCCTAAGTAACAAGAAAATAGCTCCCAGGGCCAAAGCGCCCCTCTTTTGTAGCACATCGTGTTTGCCTTACTGCAAAATATCCCACATTGTACAGTTCTAATGGATATCCCTGGTGGCTCAGGCCTTTTATCCTTGGAGGGAGTGTGTGTGCTAATCAGGGGGTGTGCTTGGAGAAATGTACTATTGCCTTCTCCTAAGATAGACCTAACTGTTTCTCTGGCCAGCTTCCCTTTCCATCCCACTGGCATAGAGCCAGCCTGATTAGGAATCAAAGAGTTTCTTCCTCCCAGGTCTCTCCTTACAGTAAACTATTAATTGGCAGCACTCAACTCTGACCATTTCAAGTTAATACAGTTCCTGGAACCTCCCCAGCTGCCCTTCCTGAACTGATAGGTATCCCATGTGCCACACCCAGTTCGTCCTGTCACAAGCCCTAAGTCATTGCTCTGCTCTGGGAGTAGTTTTCACACCTAAATAAGGTCAAGCACTTGCTGGGCATCTGGTTGCAGGCTAATGCACATTAGCTTCCAGGAGCTTGAGGCAAGGAAAATTTAACTTTTTAAAAAGTTATGTCTTTTAAATAGGTATTAAAATTTTAATTTCACAAATATATTGGATCTTTAAAAAATATGAAAATAGAATTTGAATGACTATTCTAACTTACCTGGACAAACGTACAGATTAAAATGTATAATCTATATATCAACATTTTCCAGGATCAAGTTATGGACTTACAAGCAGAATTAGTTTTTGGGAGTTTGTCATTGGAGTACAACTTTAATTTTGCACATTTTCCACTTTTAAATACTGGGCACCCTACCTTGGTGCATCAAGGTGTTCATCAGGGTGACTTATAAATAATTATAAGCAGTGGTTTTAGCTAAAAGGGTTATTCTGACATGTGTAACAGCAGGTTTGTAGATTGCTGCTGTTGAACTACACATGGTAGCGATGTTTTAAAGGCCAAAGCTGGGGATAGCACAATAGGTTTTGAAGTCGTCAGGTAACATTTAACCTCAGGACTTATAGGCAAGTTAAATATGCCAATCTGTTTAGCCATGTTTAAGCTGTCAGAGCTCAAATACTTGGGCATGGACAGCAGTGTCCCAGTGTGCAGAGTTCAAAAACAATCAAAAAGAGGATGCTGAAAAGGTGAAAAATCTAGGGTGATCATGTAGAAAAGGAAGATTTGCTAGACTCCTGCTTCCACAGGGCCATCGGCATATGCCCATGTGCCGCCTCTGCAGTAAATGCAGTGCAGTAACCATGTTCCTTAACTCTAATAATGGGATAGGTGGAATTAGAGTTGAAGCAATCCTGATGCACCGAGAGGAACCAAAGCACTGACGTTTCTAGAGGTAAACTACAATTAGCCATTAAGCTTTCTCACGGTAGAACATATATAAATTACCTACTGGCAGTCACCAGTAGGCAGTTATAGGACCTAGTTTCCAAAGGGAAAGTGTTTTTATTTTGTCAATATCTTTGGCACTGCTTGGCGAATCTTCACAAAAATTTTCAAAACTAGTTTACCACTCATTTCTGCTGCTGTTTGGAAAGATTCAGGCTAATTCGTCAAGCAGGGGCCCAGGAAATTAGGGTGTCCCAAAACACATTTTCCCTATGCAATTTCCCATTGGGATTTTAGACATGACAAAAGCTTGAACCGTTGGATGGAATTTGGCAGAAAGTTAGCTCTTGATCCAGAAAGAGCTCTTTTGGTGATTTGGTGTAAATCCATTTAGTAGTTTTCGAATAATTGAAGAAAAAACTAAATTGCACATCTAGGGTCACGGACCCTCTGCGGATCTGACAGATCTCACAACTATAACTCTTGAATTTCCATACTTTTGTGTGTAAAATCTGAACCCAACTATAATGTCCATGCAGCCCTTGGTTTTTTCAGTGAAAAAAATATAAAATATCTTTTAATCTTTTTGTGTATATATAATCTGAACCCAACTATAATGTCCATGTAACCCTTGGTTTTTTTTCAGTGAAAAAAATATATTTTTATCTTTTTGTGTGTATATATATATATATATATATATATATATATATATATATATATATATATATATATATTTATACATACCCATACACACACACAGCCACACTTATCTGTGGAGAAAATATGTGTAATTTATATGTTTATTCATTCCCTTTCAATTTTTTTTAAACTTGCCACTTTGATTTGAGAGTTTGCAATTTAATTCTTATAACATGTAAATTCACCTAACAATTGTGAAATGAACAAATAGGCTTCTAAAGGTGTACAATAATCAAAAGCATGCACTTGCTTTGAAGCCATTTTTATTGGTACTAAGTTGTGGTGAACAGGTTTTACGTGCAAGGGCTTTTACAGCTCACTCAGCATTTGCTCATTACAAGTCAATTTCCTTTAATTGGCGGAGTAGTGCAATCAGCCTGTGCTTTACCACTGGAGAGTACAGCTGTTTCCACTTTAACATTTTCTAGAGGATTGTTTAAAATAGAACCACTTTGTTTCTTCACCTGTTGCTTACCAATTAGTGAACCCATTTAGGGAGTCTGACATTTATGATCCACTTTCCCACTACACGGATATAATTGCACACTAAGGAGTCTGTAGACCTCAGGCCAACTGTAGCCCACAGTAGCACTTCCAGCAGCACTAATGATGATGAGAAGGCACAAAACAGCAACTGAGGTGCCTGTGACAAATATTGATGACAGCAGAAACAACTTGTACATACAAGAATGAATACTGAGGCATTTAATAGGGTTGGTGAATTTTCCAAAACAGTCAAGTTTGTGGGTTGAAGTTTTAGACACAAGATGCTTTGTTGCCCACTTTCAAGGACCATAATTTAATTAGAAGGAATGACATTGTAGTAAAAAATAATCCACAGGGTCGATCAGCACTGTGGGTTTATGGATAGCTTGGTCGGCAAACACATTGAAAGACTGATGCATTGACCTCCTTCATAGATGAAAATGGAAGTACTACTGCCAAACTCCAACAGTTTAGAATGACGAACGATGAGATGTCAAACATGGAGGAGCCAATAAATTGTATACTTATGTGATTGTGTGTGTGAGTGGATGATGTAAATGTCAGCTTCTACAAGATAACCTGCGTGCACCAAATCTTATTGCTGCATTTACTGCACTTTGATATTAACTGATTTTGAGTGCATTTCTCAAAATTGTCGCTGTGGATATTTTTTCTATTGGGATAATGCATTCAACAGCACAAAATAGCAGTCTGATGTGTCACCTTCTATAGTCCATCAAAGAGATTTTTGGCAAATCCTCCCATGTGGTACTATGAGCATTTAATTTTCAGCCCCTAGTACTGATTACTAGGGGCTTACAAGTAAATGTGCCAATTTGGCATTAGTCAATCATACTTTGTTTTACGGAGAGAACACAAGCACTTTAGCACTGACTAGCAGAGGTAAAGTTCGGAGAGTCCTCATGCCAACAAAAACAGGTTTATCAATGGATGGCAATAATCTTGCGGAGAATCTGAAAAAAATCCCTGGTCCACCAGGCATGATAATAATAATGTAGCCTACATTCAAAAATAAATTCACTGAAGTAACCTGGAGGTAAGAGACACTAAAGAGTCCTCAATGCCTCCCTCCACACAGGAGGAAACTCCAATAATGAGGGGGTGTATTTTTTCAAAAAGTAACTAGTGCTTTTGAATTTCTTTTTTGAAAATAAAAAACAATTGTCACTTTGATGTATGGCTCCATAATTTTTGATGGGACCAACCAGCAAAGTTACAATGCATTGACAGGAATCTGTCAATGCTTTGGGTGTCCTCTGGACCAGTGGACATTTGATATTGGGCTAGAAAAGGACTCCATCAGGGTGACTGAGTAATTTACTCCATTCCCCAGATGGAGTTTATTCTACCGGCGAAGTTAAACATTCCGTCCATCATCTGTTGTTTTTGCATTTGTTGCCCCAAGTGGGTAGGGTATGCCCAGACGTGAGTCCCGTGCTTGCTATGCCACCAGATTCAAGCTAGCCTGGCTGATGAAGGGTGATACCCTGAAACCGATCCCAGGATGCTCGTTTCTGGTCCAGTGTGGACCTGGCCTGCCAGTCCATCGGGGACAGGATCAACACTGATTTGCATATGGCTGAGTCCAAACTGGAATGACATGGCAGGCAAAACAACTGATGGATTAAACCCATATCTGTGACTGGGGTGAATGTTTGATTCGTTCTGCATTCTGTCCATCATCTGTTGTTTTTGAAGGTATGATTCAGGCCATCAATCTTTTTTTATGGAGCTTAAAATCTTCCAACAAAGCAATCCTCAAGCTGTATCTGAAGATGTCCACTCGAAATCAGGCACCTTTGCCACAAAGTCAACATTTGTCAC
The DNA here is from genome assembly GCF_031143425.1 of Pleurodeles waltl. NCBI lineage: Eukaryota > Metazoa > Chordata > Amphibia > Caudata > Salamandridae > Pleurodeles > Pleurodeles waltl. The sequence continues at coordinate 1,071,702,814 of NC_090448.1, forward strand.
ACACTGGTCTGCTAGACACTTTAGGAAAAGGTAAAGTTTGTAGTGTCCCTGTTTTTGGGAGGTTTGCTGTCTCTAAAGCCTCAAAGTTGGTCAACCAACTGTGCCTTAAAGTTCAAGTTGTCTCCCTGAGTGCAAATGGGAGTAGGTCCAGCCCTTCAGGCCTGCATACAGGTCTCAGCCCAGCCTTCATCTGTTCTTCCAAAGGTCCAGAGAATGTTCTTATGTGCTGTGGATAAGGTGTCACTTTTGCAGGACCTGCAAAACAGTGGATGGGGTTGACTTATGGACACACCCTAACCAACAGGAAAAAAGTTCCCAGGGGCACCCTTTCCCTCTTTTACAGCGCTTCTTGTTGTCTTACTGCAAACTATCCCACATTGCACTATTCTGAAGCAAAGGCAAGATGGCAGCACATTTCTGCCCTTGGAGGCCACTGGTGTGCTAGCCAGGGATGGGCTTAGAAAAATGAGCAGTCCCTTACTTCTTAACTACATCAAACTGGTTCCGGGATATACTCCCCTGCCACAGGACTGGTTCCAGTCTGGCAACGGAGAACCCAGAAACAAAAGCTTATCTTCCCAAGATCTCCCTTTATACTAAACTATGCATGGTCAGGCCTCACCTTGGTCCTTTTTGGGTTACTGAAGTTCTTGAACCCTAGGCAGCGTGCCTCTTTAGCTGATAGGAGTTGCGTACCTAACAACCAGGTCCTCCTGCCAAAAGGCCCAACCATTGTTTCTGTTCTAGGAACTGATTTCACACTCCATTTAGGAGAAGCACTGGCAGTAGCCATCTTGTAGTAAGTTGGCCTACTGGAGCTTCAGGCAGTCAAAGTCTATCTTAAATAAATCACCTTTCCTAAACATGTCTTAAAAATCTGACACGACAGCTGAATTGGATTTATAAAATACATTAAAACAATAGCTTGTCCCAAACCAAAAACAGCATAATTATGATTTTACCTGGAAGCTTATTTTTCCTTATAGGACAGCTAAGGCCCTTTAACTGTGAAAATAGATGTTAGGGGCTTGTCCTGTCCGTACATGCTAAAAGTAAATTCTTGTACATACATTCTTAAAGACTAGGATTATACCTTGTGGGCTCCAACGTCTACTTAGGGGTCCATTGCATGATGGTTGCAAGTAGTGTTCTTTTCTGTCGAACATGGTTATTTTGAGAGTTTCATTTGTAGGTTTAAAGGCTGCAGATGTCAGGCTTCTCCAGGTAGGCGTGAAGCAATGTGTTAAAGGTCAGTCCAGTGGATGGCATACCATGTACTGCAGTCCACAGGTGACATTTAACATGTCCATGCCATTTATGTATTTCCTGCACCGTATAGTATGCTGGGAACTTAAATATACCAATTAGGAGTTAGACAATTTTACTATGTTTTAGGGGTATGGGCACATATTCTGGTCATTGGCAGCAATGCCCCAGTGTGCAGACTTCAAACTCGAGCAGCATTAGTCCACAAAAAATGGGATTGACCACTCATAAAGAGCCAGCTTCTCACAGTTAAAAAGGAAGGCAGAGGGTTATACAAATAATCTCTTACCTTGGACAAGACCAGAAGATTAATTTGAAGAGGAGAAACATTGTGCCCCCCCCAGTACCTCATAGTTATGTTACCTGTTAACTGGGTTTTTCTTCATGTCACATCAACAGCACAATAAATCAGCAGTTAAGTTGCCTCTAATTGTATTTGTATGAACAGGAAACTCATAAAGGATTTTTTAAAATAATTCTTTCATTATAAGTTTTAGAATGGTCATTCAGACTTGAATCAGAAAACTAAATTTTTCAACACAGTTTTGGCATTTTACTGGGAAATACTCCATTGTGACTGTTATTTGTGCTTTCAGCCTCCTTCCAGTAAGTAACAGAAATGGTTGTGAAACCAGTGATGGATCCCAGACAGCTAAACATTTCTGAAGAGTAGACCAAAGTTTGAATACATCAAAGTGTCATATGTATGGATCCTTCAAGATTTTACTACATGAAGTAACAGTTGAAATGAAAAAATATTGAAATTGAGTTAAAGAAAACAGTCATTTCCGTCTACAGTTTTTTCCAAAACTTTTTCCAAATATGGTAGATTTTTTTAAAGCAATATATTGTTATGTCTTCTGGACTCTTCTGGTTGGGGGGACATAAAAGTCTTGCAGATTCATCAAGAACCCGAGGTACCCAGAGCAAGTTGTGTTTTCCCTGCAGGCAATCACGACCCCAATGCAAACCAGACATGTAAAAATAAAACAATTATGACCCCATATGGGACCTGCCCATGTCAGGAGGGTCGACCTGAACATATATATATATTTTTTTAATATGCCTTGGGGGGGGCGGGTGCAATCGCTCCCCATGGGAAACCATTATTTTTAAAAATAAAATGACGCTCCCCTAGGGGGTAGGCCCCTATTAGAAGGGCTGACCCACAGCATTTTTTTTTCAAATTTATTCCCAGGGGGGAGCGTGGGTGGGTGCGATCGCCCCCCAAGGGAAAACCAATGCTTTTTATTTTTTTTAATAACACAGGGACCAACACCCCTAAACAAGATCCTTGAGGCAATGGCCAGGAAACAGTGTCAGTAAGGCATTGATGGAAAGGGGAATATCTCCTTGGCATCTCAGGAGGCCGTTTTGGCCTTTTTTTCCTCCCCAGAGAGGGGAGAAGACACTTATCTCATCCACTCTGCTGATCTGTTGGGGAAAGTGTGATGTCAGCACGCCTTCGGTGTATCCCAAGGGGATAAAAAAAATCCTCCTTTGTGCCTGAGGATTTTTAAAACCCCTCCCTGGTGTTGGCCAGTGATCGTAGCCCGCACTATGGAGGGTGTGTGTGTGTCAGCCATTGGCCGACACACACTCTGATATGGTTAATATTAAAGGGTATCCATTAATAATTGGTGAAATTGTTTATATTTAGTTTGTGAAATATATGTTGCATATTGAGCATATATTTTCTTCACAATTTTAAATGTATTTCAATTTAGTAGATTTATTTTAAATTTAAGGTGTAAGAAATATGGTTATTAGTAGAAGGGGCATGACCCCTATTGAAGAAACAGCACCAATCCCTGTTATGATGAACCACAAAATCACTAAATTAACCTTTTCTCGAATCCTATGATAGTTTGGCACAAATGCAGGCAGGCTTATCTTGGAGTCAATGTGTAAAGTATTGATGCAACACACAAACAGTAAGGAAATAGAAATACACAACAAGAACAGCCCTACACCAATTTAGAACAATAGAGTAAATTTTTATAACTTGACAACAATATAGCAAAACTCCCATTAGAAAACCAGAGTTATGATGTTTTAACATTTTTGTAGTAAAAACTAGCACCAAAAAGATGAAAACACTGACTGCAGACCTAGTCTTGCAAGACTGGGTCAAAGTCGAAACATATGGCCAACAACCAAGAAGCACAGGTCAGATACAAGGACTGGATTGCTGATGAGAGTCTCAAGAGACCCGTTACCCCTTTGGAGAAGGGCCACTCAACAGGATGTCCTGTTGTGGAGAGGAACATAGTGGGAGCTACATCAAAATCAGCCCGACTGGTGATGCACCTTGGATGGTTAAATGAGCAGGATGGTCTTGATCTTCCTGCAGTTCTCCAAGCAGTTATAGCCAAAAAATCCAAAAGTCTTTAGGTTTGAATTTTGTCTCACTGTGCACCTATAACACCACTACCAAGAGCCCATGACTGGAGTCGCATCACTTGGGGGTTCAGCACTCATTCAGGCTGGGTACAGGTGCAGGTTAAAGATGGAGGGAACCTGTTATGAACCTGTGGCTCTGAATCGAAGGCCGGCAAACTAGCCCTTGGAGTCATTCTGGTAGTGTTGGATGCACTTGATGAAGCAGGGCTCATGCAGCAGAGCAGGCCTCTGAAGGCTCAAGGTAGACTCCAGGAAGCAAAGCAGTCCTTCCAGGTGCAGCAAAGTAGCATTGTGGAGTACACTGCAGGCCACAGTAGCAAGCAGTCCTCTGAGAGCCCTTCCACAGGTCAAGAAAGTGAACTGAAGAATGGGTCTGCTGGTCCTATTATTATACTTGGGCCCTTATTTCAAGTAGGTGACTGCTCTTTGAAGTTGCAGAAAAAAAAGGTTGTGGCTGTGTATGAGTGGTGCGCACTTCCGAAGTATACGCTAAAGGTTGTATCATAAATGCTGGTCCATCAAGTCCTACTTGTTTGTTGTGAAGAGTGCCCAGGCGGTTTTACACCCAGCCACAGGGTATGGTAACTGTGATCCCAGATAGGTCCACAGTTGATTCAATGATAGAAGAAAAACCACAGCACATCACAGGTTTGAAGTAGTGTCCATTTATTCTTCCATGATAAGTCTGATAGACGTTCAACCAAATATGCCCCCAGCAGATGGAGAGCTGAGAGAGGTGTCATCAGGCCAAAACAGTTCTCGTGTTAATATACATCAATAGCCGACACGTGTTTCGTCAATAGTGACTTTATCAAGGCTGTGAACATAATCATATATAGATGGAATATATCAGTCATATGTATCCAATTGTTTCATGTATGATGTTACGTCTAATGATAAAAATAGTGACGTGTGCAAAAGGAAAGGCCCATGCCTGATGGGTAAAAATGTAACGTGATGTGACTGCACACATTAAAAGTGTCAAAATGCAAAGAAAAATGTTAATACAGATAGTAAGTATCACAAGATACAGTGACATCCCTGTGCAGGTGCAGAGTGCATAATGCTGTTCGCATGCCAAAGACAGTGATGGTGTGTCCCAAATTATGAAGTGCAAATCAAGTTACAGAGTGCTGAGGCTCTCAAAATCTAAAGGACCAAGTAAAAAAGTTAAACAATTATTATAAAATTTAGAAAATTAAATGGTGGAACAAGAAGTCGTGAAAATAAATCAAATAGATAGTAAAAAAATAGTTAAAAAAATATGTCGAAGAAAAAGGAGACAAATGTGTAGGGCATACCTCTAGTATATAGAACAAATTGACTTGTAAATTAAGATGGAGCAGGTTAAAAGTTGCTCGCTGTCCTTAATTATTCTGCACTGAAGAGCTCCAACTGGCTCTAAAGATATGGTCTAAAGTTGGTTGAGGAAATGCCCAGAAACCGTGATACGTCTGGAAGCAAGAAAAACATTATAATGAATAATTCTGAAAGTTGCTGATATGTTCAGTATAAAACCATCAATTATGGCATGGTATCTAAAAGTGTCAGGAAATAATTGTAAAGCCCGATTGGCTCAACAGTACTGTTCCGCCAAGGGGCAACCAAATGAGATATAACCAACCTAATATATACTTGAGAAAAATATATATATTTGCGAGGGACCAAAGAGGCTCGAGAGAGGGTCGCGTATCTGTAAAATTAATAAATGGAAACTGCAGTGAAAAAGAGTAACAGGCTGCCCAAAGTTACTGTATGTGCAGCCACAGATGAAGAACACTTGTAATAGGAAAGCGTTCATGGGACGTATAGCATTAAATTGAGGGGAACCGCCATAGTGAGGAGGCCGTGCAAGGTCTTGATAAACTAATAACGTCAGCATGTTAAACGCAAAGACCCGCCTAAATGGTGAGTCTCCAAATGTATAGTAGACCGAAAACATGGATATTAAAGGTAATAAATAGTGGGAACTTACCCCCGGGTATAGCGGTAGTAATTAATACCGGTGGTGCGTAGAGTATCGCGGCGTATGCCCCAATGAACAACTGCTGTTTAAATAAACTCCGAGAAATAAAAATAGAAAGCGGACTCACAGTAAAAACAACACCGCGTGTCAGCCATATTGGAAAGAAAAAACAAATATGGGTTGATGGAAATAAAATAGTGAAAATGTACATAAAAACAAATTGGAAAAGAGAAAACAATAGAAAAAAGGAGAGTGAACAAATGATCCCAAAAGCACAGATTATTAGCTTGGTGATCCTAATGTCATGATATATTTGTTTGCAATGTAATCTCATGGTCAGATATAATAATGGACACATCATATGTAAAACAAATAGTACTCCAAGTAATTTCAAAAGTAATCAGTCAATAGTTTTAGACAGTATGTAAGTTGCTCATAGAAGGAAAAATGAGCCACAACAATTCTTGTAAGTACAAACAATGGTAGCCACTGGTAGTACCATACATTTGTTACATAGTTGGGCTGATGTCAAGGTCTAAGGCATGGATTATCAGCAAAAAATAACAGAGATAACAACTGCCTATTATCAAACAGAAAATTGTAATTATAGAAACATATTAAGCTCAACTTGACATGCACTATGTAAATAAGCCGTATTGTTACGGATTAGGTTACATTCTCTAGGGCACAACAATAGGTGCCTTATACAGCTATGGCTTATTTACATAGTACATGTCAAGTTGAGCTTAATATGTTTCTATAATTTCAATTTTCTGTTTGATAATAGGATGTTGTTATCTCTGACTCTCCTGACCTGGCTCCAGGCTGATTGCAGGACTAATGCACTAGTGACGAGCCCTTTGTGTGAAGGCAGAGCACAGCTTATTCAGTTGTGAATGGGGCTGTGCCCAGCTATGTGTCACCATCCTGCCAGCAGAAGGCGCATACAGGTCCACCTAATCCCTCTATAGCATGCTTGTCGGGGAGGAGTTGACAAAGTCAAACTACCAATGACATCCGCTCATGTAACCTAGGACAACCTGCAGGCTCCAAGCAGCAGGCATATGTCACCTTTCTGAAAGTGGCATTTTCAAAATTGTAATTTAAAATCTGGCTTTACCATTAAAGAGGTTTTTTAATTACAATTTCTCAGACACCAAATATGAAATGGCCACCTGTTCTCAATCAAGAAATACACATTTCTGAGCTTTTCACTACCAGAACATGTAAAACTTAGAAATACATTTTAAATACACTGCACCCTGCCCTATAGGCTGTTTAATGCTACCTTAGGGGTGACATATGTATTAGAAAGGAAGGTTTGGGCCTGACAAATGGTTTATTTTGCTGACCACTGTGGCAGTTTAAAACTACAAATACAGGCTGCAATGGCAGCCCTGGGACATGTGTAAAAGGCTACTTAAGTGGGTGGCAAAGATAATGCTGCAGGCCCACTAGTAGCTTTTAATTTACAGGCCCTGGGTTCATGAAGTACCACTTTTCTAGGGACTTAAAAGTAATTTAATGTGCCAAGCCAGAGAACACAAGATAACGAAACAGGGTTCATAAAACATGAGGGTGAAGTCAAAACATTTGGGGATCACCCTGCAGAAAGAGCTAAGTCTAACATATTTGTGTAATTAATTATATTGTTTTTTATCTACTTTTTTTAGTTTTGCAATATTTATTTTTGTATTACTAAATTGCATGATACTGATGTAATATTTATTATTACTTTTTTTAATTAAAATAATTAATATATTGAGTTTGATCATATTTTAGTGTTAATTTAAAAATACATTTATTTTATTTAGTTACATTATGTTTTAGTATGTTTGATTTAATGATACCATTATGTATGATTGAGAAATGTAAATGTGATTTCTAAACATCTTGAACATTTTCTACTGGCAGTCAGGTTGAATTGGTAATAACTATCACCTCTCAAAAATGCCAAATTCTCTTCATTGTCGTCAAGGTTTGCATGTGAATAGTAAATCTAAACCCTCTAAAGTCCAACATTTTCCCTGCTGTTGCTTAGCTATTTTACTTGGTCTCATAATACTTCACATGCAAAATTGGCTGATAAATACTTTGCTATATGTTTAGTTATATTATTAGTAATGTTTTCTTATCTCTTTCCACTATTTGTCTGGGCACATTTTCTTGAGTGGAATAATTAAACTATATTGTAAATCCTAATTTAGATACATTTCATTACTACCTATAATATTTATTTATTTTATTTATTTTTATTTATGTCTTCTTTTTCCTTCATGTTCCTGATTTCTAATACAAGAACCTACATATCTAATTTTTAGACCTCGATTTTGCTTGTTCTTATAAACAATATGTTCATTTTGCATTTTCTCTTATCAATAGCTACACTTCTTATGGTTACTATGCAGTTTAGTTCTCCTGGCACTTCTGTTTTTGTTCTAATAAAGATTTGTAAACTTAAAAAAAGTTCCTTTTGGGACAAACAGTTTTTTTTCTCCTTCGGTGCAACTTTCATTGGCAAGCCTCAGCAATTTGTCCCAGTACTCTGCTGGAGACGAAGGTGGAAACATTTCTCCTGGTCATTCAGGTAGCCCATAGCTGCTCACTGCAGACTCCCAGGCAACATCTCTTTCTGCAGCCAGGTCTCCTTTAGCACCTCTGTTCAACTGAGCACTCTATGAATGAAAAGGCCTCTTCTGCTTCTTTTTGTCATTGCCGCAGGAAAACTTCACGACAGACACTTGACTCTTAGGGAGCTGTCCCAGTCCCTGAGTCCCAGCAGGATTCAGGAGTCCTTGAGTTTTTAACTAAGGGGCATATTTATACTCCGTTTGCGCCGGAATTGCGTCGTTTTTTTTTATGCAATTCCGACGCAAAACTAACTCCATATTTATACTTTGGCGTTAGACGCGTCTAGCGCCAAAGTCCATGGAGTTAGCGTCATTTTTTAGCGTGGACACCTACTTTGCGTTAATTATATGCAAGGTAGGCGTTCCCGTCTAAAAAATTGACTCCGAGGCATGTGCGCCGTATTTACACTCCCGGGCAAAATTCACGCCTGGGAGTGGGTGGGTCAAAAAAAATGATGTACGGCCGCTTTTGCGCCGTTTTTTAGCGACTGTAAAAGGCAGGCGTTAAGGGACCTGTGGGCTCGGAAGGAGCCCAGAGGTGCCCTCCCATGCCCCCAGGGACACCCCCTGTCACCCTTGCCCACCCCAGGAGGACACCCAAGGCTGGAGGGACCCATGCCAGGGACATTAAGGTAAGTTCAGGTAAGTGTTTTTTTTTTTTTTAATTGTGGCATAGAGGGGCCTGATTTGTGCCCCCCTACATGTCACTATGCCCAATGACCATGCCCAGGGGACATAAGTCCCCTGGGCATGGCCATTGTGCAAGGGGGCCTGACTCCTGTCTTTGCTAAGACAGGAGTCATTTCTATGGGGGTTGGGAGTCGAAAAAAATGGCGCAAATCGGGTTGAGGCGAAAAATTTGCCTCAGCCTGACTTGCCCCATTTTTTGGCGCCCAAGCTCCATATCCCCCTACGCCGGCACTGCCTGGTGTACGTCGTTTTTTTCAACGCACACCAGGCAGCGCCGGCGGCTAACGTCATTGTTTAAATACGGCGCCCGCATGGCGCTTCAGAATGGCGTTAGCCGTCGCTAATTTTTTTAACGCAAAACGGCGTTAGCGCAGTTTTGCGTCAAAAAGTATAAATATGGGCCTAAGGGCCAGATGTAGCAAAATGCAAAATTGCGACTTGCAATTTGCGAGTCCATCCGACTCGCAAATTGCAAGTCGCAATTTGCTATGCAGTACGGTGTCTCAGACACCGACTGCGACTCGCAATGGGGTCGCAATGACCCACCTCATCAATATTCATGAGGTGGGTCGCAAATTGCGGCACCATTGCGAGTATAGGCACTCGCAAACATGGAGGCCTGCTGTAGTCAGCAGACCTCCGTGTTCGTGACTGCTTTAAATAAAGCAGTTTTTTTTTTTTTGTGTAGCCCGTTTTCCTTAAAGGAAAACGAGCTGCACTTAAGTTTCGGTATTTTTTCAGGGCAGGGAGTGGTCCCTTGGATCACTCCCTGCCCTCAAAAAAATATTTTTGGGTCCATTCACAAAGTGGAAGGGGTCCCATGGGGACCCCTTCCAATTTGCGAGTGGGTTACCATCCACTTGAAGTGGATGGTAACTGCAAGTCCATTTGCGACCGCGTTCGCGGTCGCAAATGGAATTGCATCCCACTCCGAGTCGCAAATAGGAAGGGAACACCCCTTCCTATTTGCGAGTCGGAAATGCATTTTGCGAGTCGGAGCCGACTCGCAAAATGCATTTCTGAATAGCAAAGTGGCTTTTGCGCCTCGCAAACACTTTGCTACATCTGGCCCTTAGTCTCTAACTATGTCTCTCCAGCATGAGTCAGAAGTAGGGAGGTGTGAAATCTGCATAATTTGCTTTTGTATAATTACGCAAAATTATGTCTAAACATTTGAAATACAGAGCTCACATTAGGTGCTGTATTTTAGCACTAAATGCATCCTTGTGTCCACTTTGCAAGGATACGTTTCGCAAAACAAATGTGCAAAACTTAATCCCATGAACAATAGCATCTTGCATTGTTCTCTTGCTTTTGTGGTATATTTTTACCAGGGGTGGCTCACTCACAGTACATTTGTATCCCAAATGGTACATGAGTATGCATGATTTGTGGAATTTTTGTGTAAAAAAAGTGATACAAAATTACTGAAATTACACTGGTGATATGTAAATTTTGCCTAGTCCTGGTCAAAGGTCTTCCTCAAAGTGGCCTTCTTTAGTTGGACTCTTGCCAGCCCCAGACATGTTGTGAGAATGTAGTGAACGAGTGTCAGATTTTTCCTATGCATTAGCCAGCGACTGGAGAAATTCTACCATCATCTCACTTTGTTACTACCCATCACCTCACTTTGGCAGCATTTGCCCTTTCCCTTACTGTAAAATTGCCCAGAAGTCCCAGTTTCAAGATGGCAGAATCCAGCTGGGCTCTATGCCTTCAGCTGCTAAACCATTACCCTATCTAGATAAGCTCTCCTCCCAGATGACTGAGTCAAAACTGGTTCTCTCCCCTACTGTGACTGAATCCTGGCTGTTTAGGAGACTCCTGGGACTGAAGGACTAAGCTTCCCCAGTATCACCATGCCAAAAGAGATGGTTCTGAAGCTGCACTTCATTCTGCTAACTATCCTATTCATTCCCACTAACCAATCTCTGCTAAATTATTAGCAGTTAACATTAATTTGCTCTTCCTGGTCACAGAGACAAGCTACTGTCCCCTGAGTCAGTGTTACGAATACTTCCAAACAAGGATATGTATTCCAGGTCTGGTAGGTATAATGAGTGGCAGGGGTGGTTTTAAGCCGGTGCTAAATTAGGCAGTTTAAAGTACATTTTTACAAAGTTATTTTTCCACTTAAATTATCAAAACTGACTGTCATTAAATCAGAATTTGAAAATTAAGAAGGAAGTAACCTTCAAGGATTTTCCCTGGATTTATTTGCCCATCTGGGATGGGAAATGATGATTTGTATCCCATCAATGCCTGTTTAGTGAAAATACGAGCATGTCCTACTCAATTAAATAACTTATGAGTTTCATTTCACTTTTACAGCATACAAACCTCAATATGTAGTTAGTCCTATTTTTATGTAATTGCATCCTGCCTTTTGGCCCTACAAGGGACACCTTAGAGATAACATATGAAGATATAAATATAGGCTTTTCTTACAAGGCAAGGGCACTTCCCCTGCCATTTGCTAATGAGTATGTTTAAACTGCAGCCCAGCCACAGTGCATTGGTGCTCATGTTAGCCATATATTTAAACATATATTTGAGTGGCGTTAATACATTCTGCAACCCACATATAACATTCAGCATTCCTTATCACAGTTACATTTTAAGCACATTTACAATGGACATATAAGGAAAATAAAGAGGCAAGACAGAGAGTTCCATTGTACAGAACATGTTTTACTGCTGTTCAGCAAAGCCCGCAAAATCAGACAGGAAGAAATGGGGGATGTTGGAAATGAGGTCTTGGTTGGCAGTCAGGTTATGCCCTGTCCAAGCAAGGACCCTCACTCTAGTCAGGGCAAAGGAGAAACACAACTGGTTAACTCCCCACTCACCCCCTTGGTAGCCTGGTACAAGCTGGCAGGCTTCGCCCAGAAGCAATATGTAAAGTATTTGTACCAACAGACACAGTAATACAGTGAAAACAGAACAAAATGGGCATCGCACCAGTTTAGAAAACTAGGCATTATTTATCTAAATCAGACAAGACCCAAATGACAAAAATTGAACATACATAAGTCAAGATATGAATATAATAAGAGTATTACTCTATAGAAAACCATGGAAACATTGATTTCACACAAAGTACCTGGTTTGCATCAAAAGTAAAGGCTCACGGGCGAGCGTGCATCAGAAAAGTCAGCGATGCGTCAATTCCTTACTCGCAAGTGAGGCCGTGCATTGTTTCTTCTCCGGCCTGGTTGGCGATGCATCATTTTTCTCCCTCACAAGAGATCGATGCGTCGATTTCTGGATGGGGAACCTCGGATCCGTGCAGGTTCACCATGACTTTGATGCCCAGGGACGATGCGTGAGAAATCCAGTCGCACGGTGTTAGAAAACCGCACTGCATGGGGTTTGCGTCATAATCAGCAGCCACAAGTGGTTTGTTGTGTGTCGTTTCTCCAGCTGCAATGTGTCGGTATCCCAGCCGCGATGTAGGTGGACCATCGATTTCAGCTGGGAAGCTGGTGGCGCATCATTTATCAGCTGCCGCAAGTGGGTGCTGCACGTCGTTTCTCCAGCCATGATGTGTCGATCTCCTAGCCCCGATGCAGGTGGAGTGTTGATTTCAGCCACATTGCAGATGGTGAGTCAAAAATGTTCCCGCATGGCGTTCTGTGCGTGGATTTCAGCTCTTGTTCTGCCAACTTCACCTTTCATGGGCCCAGGGATTAGATAGGGCACAACTTGGCAGGGCAGGAGTCTCAGCAGGGAGTCCAGGTGCTGGCAGAGGAACTCTTTGATGGCCCTGAGACTTCAAAACAGGAGGCAAGCTCAGTTCAAGCCCTTGGAGATTCTTCTCAAGCAGGAATGCACAACAAGGTCCAGTCTTTGTCCTCTTTCACAGGCAGAAGCAGCAACTGCAGGATAGCCCAACAAAGTATAGTCACAGGCAGGGGCAGCACTTCTCCTCAGCTCTTCAACTCTTTTCCTTGGCAGAGGTTTCTCCTCAATCCAAAAGTGATCATGAAGAAATCTAAAGTCTGTGGTTTTGGGTCCACTACGTATACCCTTTTCTGCCTTTGAAGTAGGCAAACTTCAAAGGAAAGTCTCTGTTGCTCACAAGTTCCTGCCTTGCCCAGGCCTGGCCCCAGACACACACCAGGGGGTTTGAGAAACTGAACTGTGAAAGGGCAGGCAGGTGTAAGTGACCACTTCTCCCTCCACTCTTGCACAGATAGCCCATCAGGATATACAGGCTACACCACAGCTCCCTTTGTGTCACTGTCTAGAGGAAATTCACAACAGCCCAACTGTCAGTCTGACCCAAGCATGGAATACACAAGCAGGCAGAGGCACAGAATGGTTTAAGCAGGAAATTGCTCACTTTCTAAAAGTGGCATTTTCAAACTGACAATCTAAAATCAACTTTAACAGAAGATTTATTTTTAAATTGTGAGTTCAGGGACACCAAACGCCACATTTCTGTCTGCTTTCAAAGGGAATATGCACTCTAAGAACATTTAAAGGCAGCCCCACTGTTAACCTATGAGAGAGATAGGCCTTGCACAGTGAAATTTGGCAGTATTTCACTGTTGTGACATGTGAAACACATCAGTACATGTCCCACCTTCAACATACACTGAACCCTTCCCATGGGGCTACCTAGGGCCTACCTTAGGGGTGCCTTACATGTGTAAAAATGAAAGGTTTAGGCCTGGCAAGTGGATACACTTTCCAAGTCGAATTGGCAGTGCAAGACTGAACACACAGACACTGCAATGGCAGGTCTGAGACATGTTTACAAAGCTATTCATGTGGGTGGCACAATCAGTGTTGCAGACCCACTAGTAGCATTTGATTTACAGGCGCTGGGCACCTCTAGTACACTTTACTATGGACTTACTAGCAAATCAAATATGGATATGGATAAACCAATCACCAATAAAATTTACACAGGGAACATATGCAATGGTTAGCAGAGGTAAAGTGCCCAGAGTCCTAAAGCCAACAAAATCTAGTCAGAAAAATAGGAGGAAGGAGGCAAAAAGTTTAGGGATGGCCCTGCAAAAAGGGCCAGATCCAACAGGGAACCAAGGCAAGATCGGGCAATTCT